>NC_081293.1:2737500-2755000 GCF_030435805.1 Mustela lutreola | reverse complement strand
ACGCTTACAAATAAATGTGTGACTCTCCTTTCCCGACGCGCTCGGAGGCCAGCACGCCCCCCACCCCCCGAACGCTCGCTCCGTCTTAAGGAATGGATTTCCCCCCCTCTCTTTTGCACGTAAAAGCAATGATTATTTCTAATCTATAATTAGACGGGAAGAAAGTCAAAGGGTTACTCGATCTATTGCAAGAATGGCCGTGCAGGCAGAAAGTTGCAAGTCTCGGGGCCATATATAGCAATCACCACAGTCATGATCACTGTCTACATCATGTGGTGCTTTCCACCCTGGCCAGGGATTTATGGGAAACTGGCAATTATGACATATGTCCGGCTATTGCTAGGTTCAGATTTATCCCTGTGGTCCTTTTCTGTCTAGCATATTGCCTGAGCGCAAACCAGGCAGGAGGAGCACTTATTCTTGCAAAGCTTTAATAATCTGTGAATGGCTGACTACAAACTGATGTAGAGCGCTATCATTCCACCAGCCTCACGGAATTGCCGGCCACAAATAGTAATTAATCTTTTTATCCCTCAAATTGTAATTTTGACTATGAACTGTGCGCGGCCATAAATCAGCGGCCCGCGCGCTGTATACAGTGCATGAATCACGGCCGGGACTCCGTCCGACCGCACACTCTGTGTTTAACAAGCTTTATAAGGAGCCATTGGGCTTTATTATGGCTCTGCCTGACTCCAACAAAAACTGAGCCCGGAGGCCCGGGGACGTGAGTTAAGATGAAAATACTTATTAGAGTACATTACTTCTTGATGTAGATATCGTTTTCCGCGGAGTCACGCCACGGAGCGTGGCACGACATAAATCAGGGGGTTTTCGGAGACTAATAGGACCTGCCGCCATCTATTCATTGCGCAGTCCCCAATCTGGGCCGTCACTCATTAGTCAGCACGTAATTTGATGATCAACAGCACCGACTCAGCAGGTCTGCAAGCGTGCGGGGAGCACAAAGGTGCCGGTTTCGAGGAACGAGGTTAGAGGCGCTCTCTGGAAGCGCTCTCCGAAACAACTGGTCACCGCTTCTCCGTGCGCACCCGTGTCAACCCCCGTGGCGGGTCCCAGGCGCGGCAGGGCCGGAAGCCTCGCGGCTGCATAACACACCCGTGAGCTGAGGGCCACAATGCGATCTGACATTCTATCATACATCCCGGAGACAAAGGTCCGCACAGGAATGTGAAGTAAGACATTTTCTTGTTAATAAAGCATTGATCCGACGTATTGATTTTACATGACATGGCTTTGGCTGCGATTCTGCCCTCCTTTCTCTTTGCAAATAGTAAAGCTCTTCAGAATGCCTCGGCGTGTGTGACACGGCAAAATTCCTAACTCTCTGTGATGTAAATTCTATATGTGTAAAACCACTTCATAATCAAACCATTAATCATCAGAAGCTGTCAGCGTTGACTTGGGGGACAATTTGTCATGTCTCTGCCCCGGCCAGGACAAGGGTGTCATGGCAAAAGTGCACCACGGCTGCCGGGCCGATGGGCCTCACCCAGAGACTGGGCCCGAAAAGGCTTAGATAAAGTCTCACATTTCTTGATGAGGGAACAAAAAGGGGGCCCACTGTGCATTTCGGACGTGTCCGGGTTTCTCCTCTCCCCCAGCTAATCGCCATGACAGTCTGACTTAATGAATCGGCCTGATGAAAGGTGATCAGAAAAGATAGATGAGCGGCCGCTATTGATTTCATGCAAATGGCCCTGACAGGTGATGGGCACTTTAATGCAAGCTTTCAGAAGCTTTATGACTTGTAATAACCATACACTCTCATTCTGGGAGAGACATTTTCCAATGTTTCCGTAGAACTGATAATTCTCCTTCTAGGACCGCGACGACTCTGAAGCGGTATGAGTACGAGGCGACCTTTCACCTCTCCCCGCGGCCCAAGATGCTCCCAACTCGCGCCGCCAAGAGCAAGCTGGGCGCGCCACCGGGCGCTCTTGGAAGAGGCCCTGCCGCTGTGGCCCTGGCAGATCCCCACCACCCCCTCACCACCCCCAGGCCAGGCCGGGCCCCACAAAGGGCTGGGGCAGGGTGGGCACCGCAGGGGCAGCCTGAAATCCCACCCGGGCCGCTGGGCTCGGCTCCGGGACACCCGAGGAATTTAACATGGGAAGAATTAGAAAAAATGGCCCTGGTCTTCTGACACCGGGAGGAGTGGCCCACGCTCGTGGTTCACGGAGGCTTCCAAGAGCCCGTGGTGGCTTCAGAACAGCCGCCCTCCGCGGGGCCTTCCGAGAGCCGTGCTGCCCCGGAGCCCGGCGTGCGGCACCTGGCGGGCCCAGGAGCCGCGTGGACGTCCCCGGCAAATGCCGTGCGTGGAGGAGAAAGCGCAGGTCCCTGCGTGCACCCCACAGCCATCGGCTCGCCGAGTGGACAGGCGAGGGCCCAGCCGAGCCAGGGCAAGGCTCCGGCACGTCCAGTCACAGAGCACCGAGCCAGGCCAATCAATACCACTTTCCTGTTTCAGAACTGGGTAATTATGAGGGGGAGAGATTGCCTGACCTTTCACCTGCACTGCATTACTTTGCTGATATTAAGATAAATTGCCTGATTTTGGGTAAACATATGCTGCAATTCAAACTGTCAGCACTGGTTTGCTCAGGAATAATTTGTATTGATCTCCCAGCTTCTTCCCAATTTTGCTTACTGACCTCGTGGATAATTAGAGAAGGAGCCTTGGGTGAGCTCAAGTCGGGGATGAGGAAGAAATATGAAGGAGAATAAAGCAAATTTGTTTTATGTTAATATTTGTGGGTCCTCCTGCCGCCCTCACATCTGTCAGCATCGGGAGAGACGTAAATTAATGTACTTGGTTCCTGAGCAATTTATTCCGAGGAATAATGTAGCAGCTTGCTTAGTGTCTGAACATGTGTCACTGGGTTAAATTAATTTAAACTCTGCCTTAAACACAACAAAAACAAATGTTATTTTCTGCTAAAGGGGAAAAAAACAAGACATTCCTCAAAACCTGTTCTAAGCTTCCAACGTACCGCGCGGGGGTCTGTGCGTCTGCGTCGGAGACGGTGAGTTTCGTAATAAGCCGCCTCCCCGCCCCCCGGAAGTAATTAGTGCCCATTATTTGTTCTGAATTCAAATCTCGCTAC
The DNA here is from genome assembly GCF_030435805.1 of Mustela lutreola. Taxonomy (NCBI): domain Eukaryota; kingdom Metazoa; phylum Chordata; class Mammalia; order Carnivora; family Mustelidae; genus Mustela; species Mustela lutreola. The sequence continues at coordinate 2,751,872 of NC_081293.1, read as the reverse complement.
GATGGGCCGCTGCGTATAAAAGAGACGGATGTGTGCGCAAAATTATATCATTTAAGATGTGTCAGATTATAAGGCTGTTGTATCAAAAGTCATAAAACAAATCTCCCTTGTGAAATATCTCTTTATTAACCGTGCCATAAGATATTAACATTCCTCATTTAGTGGAGGGCCTTTTATCTGTTTCAAATACATTATTCGTCCTTTTAGAGATAAACTGTATTAATATCCATTTGAGTAGGCTACCGCGGCCTAATGCATAGTAATTTTTGTTGGAGAGCTTTTATTTTAGAATAAGAAAATTACACAGCAATAAAACCTGAATGAATCAGAAGCTAGAACAGCCAGGAATCACATTCCATGCCAAATGGGGCAAGCAATCAGGCAGCCCGTAGAAGCCAGATATCCGGCTCTCCTACGCAGGCCAGCATCCAGCGTGGGCCATACACACGGAGCCCGACATGGCCACAGACAGTCCGGGACTCCTCCACGCCGCAGCAGCCTACAGCGCGGGGCGGATGCGTATTTAAATATATCTGAGTGTACCAGCGTTAATCTTGTTACTTTACATGCATTAAAGTCCTAACAGAAGCAGCATCCTAAATGTTTAAGTCATGCCCACAGACTGGGGGATCCATCATAGCGCAACTGAGAAAACGTTAACCGTCTGTGATGTGAGCTGAGGTCGGGACCGCCAGAGCGCACACGGCGGCAGAGTGCGGCAGCGGGCAGCGGGCCTGGGCCACATCTGCGGCCGCCACGACCCTGACCGACCAGCCCGGCGCGATCAGAACCATGCCGACCGGTCCAAGTCGGCGGCCTTTTCGTGCCCGGGACCTACATGGCCCAGTGTTCCTTGTGATGGCTTCACGGAGCCATCCAGCCCTGCCCTGAGGTCTGTGTTCATGTCTAATCCCCCCAAAATGTGTATGATCATCTCATTAGGCTCAAACAGCATGTCTATGAGGGCATAATCCTGCTCAGTTAAGCAAGGGGACGTGCCCAGGGCCTTGGAATTGATCACACGCCAGCAAAACCACAGCCTGGAGAACATGGATATTTGGGGCCAGTGGTGTTTTCCTACAAAGAGCAGCTCCAGGACAGACCGTTACCTGACATTTATCAAGCAGCTACTATGTGCGGTGGGGCGGGAGGGCTTGGCTGTGGGACAGCTGCCTCTGAGGGCTCCAGGGAACGGCAGTCATGAGCAAAGGTCACCCCTCAGTGGTGGTGGCCGTGGTGGCGGTGTGGTAGGCTGCCTGCCCAGGGCACAGGGTCCTGTACCTGCCCCTCGGCTGGCGGCACCCTGCCTGCTCCCAGAGACGGGCTGTAGCAGGAGGGAGGGAGGGAGGCTTCGGGGTCACAGAGCTCCCCTGTGGTGGCCACCTCCTGCCCTGCCAGGCCGGGGAGACCGGGGGACCAGCCCAGCATGCGCCCCAGACTAAGCGCTCTTCCAGCCACGCTCCTGGTTTTAAAAGCAGCGGGCTTTCCGCGCTCCGGGGTGGGGACACTCGCAGGTAGGAAACGCGCCACCTTCCGTGTCGCCTCTCTATGGTTTAAGCGGAAGCCCGGCAAGCTCAGAAAGGTAGAGCAAGTTTTAGGTTTAGCACAGACGTTCCTGCTGCCTGAAAAACCTGCCCACGACAATAAAAACAGGAAGACATTCATTTGCTTCATTCCAGCTGCTGGTTGGAGCTATTAAATGAGTTCCAGTTTCATTTCAATAATGACCATCTTCCTGTAACTTCCCAATCTCGCATTTGTTATGGTGCAGTCATGTTCCCGCTACAAACAGATCCTCATAATGAGGCAGTTTTTCACATTAGCAGCATAACTACATAATAAGAACATCTGCAGTTCCTTTTCCGAGGGACGAGAGCGCGCTTCGAGGAAGGCAACAGGGATTGTTAAGTAAGATCGAGTGTGTTTCACTACCAGGACGCCCGGACCCTGCCCCGACAGACTGCAAGCCTTCAGTGTGCCTGAATGAACACAGGTTGTAATGTGTAAAAATTAAATAAAGTAAAATTAAATTGCTCAATACAAAGACATCCCTCTAGAGGGTGTTAGTGATTTCAGTGACAAAGTGCTATTTGCTGACAAGTAGTTTACACATTAACCAGCTGAATCCAAGGGGGGAAAATGCCAATAGCAATTATATCACCTTGAGGTTATTAAATGTCCCACTGATAAGTAACTAGGTGAACTTGACCAGGTGATAAACACTGCTGTGAGGAAATGATCGCACAGTGAAGAATGTTTCTCTGTCCTGCTGTTTCTCCAGATAGCTTTTCTTTCAAAAATGACTGTATAAAAAGTTGCATTAAAAATGTGTGGCCGCTGAGGACGAAACTGGGTACTTAGCTCCCCCCCAGCACCTCGCGCCCCCCCGGCCCCTGCCCCCACGCTGCCCTCACTCCAAAACGTCACGCCAGGTCTGCAAAGGCCTGTTTTCTCTCCCTTTTTTAGGCGTTAAAATGACGCTAAGTTCTCCACTTCATCATCAACTGTCTCCTCCAAGCGCATTTCATCTATAAGAAATTCAGATGCTCGGGAAATTAAAATTTCAAAGATCTGCTGCAGAAAAAAATCAATGGGGCGAGATCAATGCTCATAGAAATTTCATGAACTTTGAACTGATCCGGGATGATGATGAGAGATGCCTGGAGTTTCAGGCGGCCGACGGCTCGGTGCGGGTGAACGGTGGCCGGTGCGGCAGAGAGGACGGCCGCCGTGCGGATGGGTTTTCGCTTTCATATTTTGTCCGACAAAAAAATTAATTTTTAGTCTATTTCAGTAACAAGCAAAAATAGAAAAAAAAAAATCTGCCTTCCCGACGCGACGTGTAATACCCCCACTTCTTAAGAACACCTAATGCTTCGCACGTTAACGCGCCTACGAAATGAAATCGGTTCCCTTTGCAGCCGATTGCAGGTGCAAATTAATATTGTAAAATGAAGATCAATACACAGACAGGGCCAGATCAATACCGGCTAAATTATTGCTGCATTTTCCTCCTCATTCAAGATGAGTTGTGTTTTCCTCTCAAAGTCAATACTTTGCAGCTTTTCTCATTAATTTCTCAATAAATTTGGCAATGAATTTCAATCACAGAACTCGGCAGGGTGAGCCCGGCATTGTGGCGTGCCTGGGAAACACAAAGGCCACGGCAGCCGGGCCTCACTCACCAAGGGTGCTGGCCCCAAGAGCCACCCACCCCCGACCCCAGCCCGGCCCCCACGGTGGGAGCAAATGGGAAGACTCCAGGTCACCCGTCGTGGGCGCCCAGCAGCCTACTCCGGGGTGCCCTCCCTGGCGTGACCTGGTTTTCCCAGCATCCCCGCCGCTGGCAGGGGCAGCTCCGACCGGCCCGGGGTCAGCCTCCGGCTCGCACAGCCGCTACCCCAGCAGCCCCTCCGACCCAGCAGCTGAAGGGTACTTCCTGGAAACAAGACTTCTAAGGATGGGAAAAGTGCCACACTTGACTTCTAATTGTAAGTCAGGCGCCTCCGCATTGGAGCGGGGAACATGTTCTGGTATTCACGCCGACAGCCCGAGCCGGCCTGTGCACAGGGACCCGCCTCCATTCACCGGTGCCTGGCAGCGGACGGCGGCATTGTGATGTGGCACCGAACGCAGAAAAGGGGACAGCTCCTCTTCCTTGTTCCCAAAATAACACCCGTGCTGACAACTTCTGGACTGCGTTCAAGCCATTCTGTTTACATCCCTCAAAGAATGCGCAGGATCCCAGCTTTTGTAGTCATGTGGGAACGGCACCTACCCAGCCCAGCCCGCGGCTGAGGAAACCCAGGTCCCATGGCCTATCCGCAGCTCTCACTCCTCAGGTGGCTTTCTGTCCCTGGGGACAGGGAGCCGGGAGCTGGGTCCCCGCGGTGGCGGCTCTGGGTGGGGCAGGGGTGCGGTCCTGTGAGCCCCTCCTCCCCCCACCAGGGCTGTTCTGATGCATGTGAGCGCCCTGTGCGCGTGCAAGGCCAGCGCTGCAAGCCTCCTGCGCGCGAGGGCTCGCCATGACCCGTCCTCCTGTCCTTAAAAAAGAAAAATTCCACTGTCCTGGTGCTGCCAACCCTCTTAGAGAGGCTTTTTCCAGGAAAGGGTCTTAAAATCCAAAGAGGCAACGTAACACTCTGTGGAGAACCGTCCTGGCAATGGATTTGCACACTTTAAAGCAGCGTAAAATGTCCGTGCAGACGGAAGCTGAAGAATGAGCTGCCGCGGGATACCCCCTCCCGGGCCAGAGGGGCACCCGCGGCCGAAGGACGCCGCCCCGTGCTTCCGGGCACCCCGAGGGCCCACGCGCCCGCCCACCCACGGGGGTCCTCCTCCTCCCGGGAGGCGGGGCCATCCCCGTGTCCCTGCCCCTGCCCCACTCCACACGAGTGCACGGAGCTGCTCAGAGACATGGGCCTGTGGGGCTTCCTGAAGAGAGAGACCCGCGCGCAAGGGTCACACCACTTTGGACTCTGAGAAGCCACAGTGAATGGAACGCTGCACCCGTCCACTCAAAAACTCGTTTCTGAGCGTGCGGCAGCAGCGTCGCCCGTGAGGTCCCAGCGTCGGCGCGCTGAGGTCTCTCCGAACAGAGGAACGGTACTGAGTCACGCACAGGAACGACGCCCTGAGGCGACCCTGCATGTGGCCTCCGACACAGGGCGCGGAGGGAAAGACGTGGGTCCCCGTGAGATGCCAGGAACAGGCGCTGTGCCCAGCGGGAGGTGGAAGGGGTGCCTGGGAGCCGCGGGTGCAGGGGGAGGGCGGGAGGAGCCGGGAGCGATCGCTGGGGCAAGCGCAGTTCCTCCCGGTGAGATGAAAGTGCTGAACCAAAAGCGGTCGCACACGCTTGTGAGTGCGCTACAGCCCACGCACCGGACAGTGGGCGGGACTCTGTGAACCACAGCTGCACAGACATCTGGATTTTAAACGAAGTGGGCATTGCTGATCGGGCTTAGAACACGCACGCCGGCTACCCCACGGAGGGAAACTGCTCCGAGCACGCCGGCCGGACACGGGCTGCCGCGTCTGCAAGAAGGAGAGGGGCCCGTGCCCGAGAGCGGCAGCCACGGTGTGGGGACGGTGTGGGGACCGCGGGGCGGAGGGCCGGCCTCGCACTCGGAGCCGCACGTGGCTTCCCGCACCACCGCCTCTGCAGTCTCCACGCAGACTCTCTACATCCTGGTTTTCCTAGACAGGAATGTTCTAAGGCAAAGTCTTTAAAGACCTCACCGAGGTGAACGTAAATCCTGGACTCCCCCAGCCATGGTCCTCGAATGTGGGATTCTGGGTCTGGGCTCACGCAGGACAGCCCTGTGTCTGCACAAGAGGCCACGCTGTACTGGGATCAGAAGCGCTCTGTGGCCTCACGGGGACTCCCTGCCACCCTGGCCCTGGCCGCTCGGGTGCTCCCCCAGATTTGCTCTGTCTGAGCTCAAACCTGGCCTGCGCTCTTCCCTCTGCCCGGAAAACCTCACCCCTACTCCCTGCACCCAGGGAAGGGGGCGGGGGGCGCCTGGCCCCTCCCCCACAGCGTCTCTGCTGGGAGGTCTCCTGCCTGAAAGACCCACGGTCCCTCCGCTGTCCCTTCTCTCGTAGAATCAGCACCTTTCCGGAGTTCACTTCTCTACGTCCTGTTCATGCCCGTGAGCCTCGGAGTCCCCGGGATCGTACACGCGGCTCCGTTCGCCGAGAGCCGCCCGGAGCCGGAGTCAGGCTGCCAGGAAGAAGGCGCAGCTCCTTCCTCAGGTGAGGGTCCCCCTGCCCAGGGCCACCCGGCCCCGTCACCTCTCAGAGCAGCTGCTTCCCTCCTCTCTAGCGCCTGCGGTGCCGGAGCAAGTACCTGCCGCAGGCGGGCACCGGGAACCCCTGGACGCTTCTGGACACCGAGCACAAGGCCGGGTCACGCTGACGGGAAGCTTCAACGTCACACCCCGGGCCGCCACGTTCACCTTCCTTGTCATTCCCGCGGGGCCATCTTCCGAGGGCAGAGGGGCAGAGGACAGGAGTGATGCGAGCAGCGGCAGCGTTCTTGGCCGGTGAAGAGCAGGGGTGCGTGGGGACGGGTGGGGTGCAGGGCTCGGGCGCGACAGGCTGGGTTCACCACCACGGCGCCGGACCAAGCCCACGTGACCTGGGGCACGGTCGCGGAGGCTGTGCCGACAGGTTGGCGGGAGCTCCCCACGGGCAGGGAACTGCGCGGCGCTCCGGCCCACACCTCACGCACGTGTCCCTTGCCTTCGTGGTGTTTAAATGAGTCACCCCTGAATTGACCTCCATGGTCACTGGTGACGAGCACACACGGCCATTTACAGGCTGTAGCTGGGGAATACCCAGTGGTCCGACGCCAAGCTTGCGGCGAAGTGTCCATCGGCGCCACCCCCGTCGCGAAGGTCCTGCTCCCACAGAGGTGCTGGAGTGGCTCCCTTGGCCTGGAGGCGTGTCTGCCAGCCCAGCACCACGGCGCCTGGAAGCTCCCCTGGGAGGTTTCCAGACTGGGGACGAGTCCGTTAGGAAAAGCACGAGCTGGTGTCCAGCGCCAAAGCTGGAGTGATTTTTGCAGTGAAGCCTCTGGCTGCCACCAGCGCCAGCGCCCAGAGTCACAAGAATGGGGAGGAGGGTTGCACGTTGCAGGCCACCAGCCCCTCCCCTCACCGGCCACTGTCCATGGGGCTGTGACAGGGAGGGCCCAGGGGCATCCAGCCAAGGGCCTCCTCGTGGGAAAATGAGGGATGACAAGTTGGAGAAGGAATCCAGCAGAATCCCCCACATCCAACTGCCTTGGTGCCCTGACCTGGGTTCTCGAGGGTCCTGGATGCTCTCAGAGGGGGACAGGGCCCAGCCCCTGGGGCCCACGTGGTCAGGCAGTCGGACCTCCGTGTGTGGGAGATGTCAGGAAGGCTCGCCTCACGAGGACAGGGAAGGGGGCCATCCGCCTAGAGAGGAGCCACACCACCACCAGGCTGCCCCTGTAAGGAACTTTCTCCAAAGATTTACAGCAACGCTCACCACGGTCTGCAGTGGCCGGCGGTCTCCACGGCAGGTTCTGTATGTCAAATTTAACACGGTCCACAGTGAGCCTTCCTCGAGCACACGCGCCGTCACACATGCCCTCGGGCCCCTTATGGAGCCAAGTTATTCCACAGGCTCAGCAGGAGCGTCTGCGAACTTCTGCTTTGGCGGGGAGGGGCAGAGCAAACAGCCCGCGTCACTAACAGCTTTCCACTTTGCTGGAAAACCCATTCTGCAAAAGGAATTGCTCGGTTTGGGTTTTCTACCATGAATTTAAAAGGCCCAACTGATGTGGATGATAATTTTTTAAAAGTACCTTGTCTCTGGGATCCAAGTCTCCACGCGGAACAAGCGTGTACGGACGGGTCTGCAGACTTTCCCCCGGCTAAAGCCGAGGGAGGCCCTGAGCTGCGGCAGCCTCCCGGTCCCCGTGCCCGGCACTCCCTGCCGGCCTCCAGCCCGCTCACCCCCCGCCCCGTGCCCGATGTCCAGCCGCTCCGGCCAGGTAGGGGAAGCCCATGGCGCCCCGAATGTGGTGAGCCAGAAGGAAAATACCAATTAACAGTAGCACGTGTTCTGCTGCCTCCTGGGTCACCGCGTGACCGAGTCCATCTCTTGAGCGTGAAAAGGTCGGCACTGCCCCGCGTCTGGCTCCCGCTGACCCGTCTGCTCTGACAACGCCCTTGGTCTTCCCCGTTGAACTCGTGGGTTTTCGCCAACGTGGCCTGTGTGATCTTATTTTACCTCTTATCTCTGCTTTATTCTGCACTCGGGTGGACTGTGGTCACTTTGTTGTGCTTCTACGTGGTGGTCCCTGTGGTCCCCACCCCGGTGCCCTTCCTGAGCTGTTTCCAGAAGTGTGGCCAGCATCCTTGCTGTCCAGAGACTCGAATGAAACCACTGCTCACGGTTCCATCGGGTCCCATAAGGCCCCTCCCCGGGGGCCCCTGGGCGGGCGGGGGAGCAGGACCAGGGACCCCGCCGGTGCAGGGGGCCGGGCGTGCGGAGGGGGCCAGGCCTGCCGCCTCCGCCCATCCACGTCTCGACAATCACTGAGTGAAACCCGGATGACCCTTTTGTCCTTTGGGGAAGATAAATGGCCGTCTCCTCTCTGCGACATTTTGTCGGGTTTGGTGCTGGAGAGTCAATACCTTCACCTTGACACGGAAACTTTGTGATTTATCAGTCGGCTTCCCTCCCGGGTTCGCGCGGCCCCGGAAAGTGCAGCCAATCGGGGCGCCGGGAGCCGACTTTGGTCACAGCCACTCGGAAAACCACCACAACCCCTCCGATGACAGACAAATGTGTCTTGTTAGCAACTGCCCAAAAGCGCTTGACTTGTACTAATAACAAAAAGGCCATGCTGGTCACCGTGGGTCCAAAGACGGAGCACCCTGTCACCAGCCTGGTTGGGAAATTAGCAAATAATGTTCTTTTCCTTGATAAATGGGTGACAGCTCCCTCTCACCAATCATTTTTAACATTTTGATGCATGCCTATGATCCCACTGGAGAAGCAGAAAAGTTTACTGGCCCTCAATTTTCAGATGATGAATGGAAGTCTCTAAGTGTGCGATTTCTGTATGAGGTATAGTTCATTTTAAGCAATTCTAGTAAATGGGTGTCACTGATTAGGACAAATAGTCTACTTGTGCAATAGCACAAGCGGTGTGTCTCATTCTCCCGGCCTCCTTCGAGACAGGAGAGAAAGGGACAGCCCTGACCCCGGGAGACCTCCCAGCGCCGCTCCCGCGGAGGGCACGCGGCCCAGTGTGCACACTCCCTGTGCCGACCAGGCGTGCCGGGCACACGAGCCGCTGGCAACCCAGGTCGTGCTGTACCATGCCGAGGACACCGGGGGGCACTTCCCTTCCCCTGTGGCCCCAAGAGCCCTGCAAACGACCCCGGGGCGCACCCTGTCCCAGGCAACGGGCAACGGTCTGCTGTCTCCCGCCAACAGCTGAAGGAAGGACGGATGCCCCAGTGGGCTGGGTGAGGTCGGGCGAGGCGGCTGTCCCCGCCCTCCAGCTCTGGACAGGTCTGGACACGCCCCGAGCTGCACACACAGGCCCACGTGCCGCTCCTCACAGAAAGCCAAAGGCCGTTCCAGCACGGCCGCCGCCACCCATGGGTCCCCTCTGACCGCTGAGGAGGAACCGTGACACCCACCCGGGGCGCTCACGGAGGGGAACAGATGGGGACCAGCCAAGACGCACAGGACCCCACCAGCCAGGGCAGGCCACTTGACAGGCCAGAAGCCTCCCCAAACCCCAGGGCCCATAATTACAGTATTTGTCTCTCCACGAGACCCACATACGTGGTCAAAAATCTGTAACTCCAGTAATCAGGGGCTCATATGGAAGTCTAGAAAGCAGGAGCACTAGGGCACCGTAAAAATAGCACGATCTGTGCGGCTCGATTCGAAAGCACTTGGGCTGCGGGTACAGGGAGTCTGTGCGCAGAGCGCCGGCCTGGGGGACGGCCGGGGGGTGCTGGCTGTGTCGAAGGCGTTACTGACTGTGCAGCGTGTCACCCTGCCATTGGCCGAACCAGCTCCGAATGCACACCAAAGACCTTTAAAACTCTTCAGAGACGTGAGTGCCTTTCAAGGAGGTGCCGGGAGGCGGGGTGAACGGGGGAAGCCTGCCAGAGGTGACCGGAGGCTCTTGGCGAGGAGACACCCCTCGCCCCGCCAGCGCCAGGACAGCACCTGAGGACAGCACCATCCCTACTTCGACACGTCGCCCACTTAAGGTACCCTCTAACTTAAAAAAGAAAGCACACGCACAGAAACACAGACTGTTAGCCGTTACTGGCTGAGTAATGACGTCACGAGCCGGAAACTGAACACACGTCTTCATGCAGAAAACCATCGCTTTCACGTCCCCGTCAAGGAAATGCGGAGCAGCCGCCCGGAGTCGAGGCCCGGTGGCACAAGCCAACTGCCGATGCCTTGGTTAGGAGGGGTTTGGCCATCGGCAGGCAACATGTGGACTCCCGGTGCTTCGTGAGCACTTCTTTAAACATGCAGAAGAGACCTCTCAGGTGAGGCCAGCCACGCATTCAGGTGCAGGAGGTCAGCGGGGAGCGCCCGCCACCCCAGCTGCACACCGGGATCCTGCGGAATGATGCTGGAAGGCCAGCCACCGCCAACCAGCCCCCGGCCCTTCAGCGGGACAGGAGAGCCTTCTGCCGTGTGGACACTGGGAGGAAACAGTGATGCCCACACTGGTGCAGGGACGCCTCCCACCTGGAAACGCGTCTGCTAACTTGTTCTCATTCTCACAGAATTCCAATTAGAAGCACACAGTTTCCAATTTGTCTTAATCGAGTAACATGGCGATGCCTATATTCTAATTAAAAAATAATTTCTTTCATTGCTCTTAACAGTTTGATGTGTTTCTCCTGGTGAAGTTGTACACGTGAACCTGTCCGGTTTGCCCTTTACCGTGAGTTTCTCAAGCAGGATGACTTGCCAGGGCTATTTTAATTATTATCAAACAAGCAAATGATACACTCTTAGACAAATATTAAAACAAGCATTGCACTCAGTTATTAATTTGCACTATTCACTTTAAATGCAGCAAATATCTCATTAATTTAATTTTAGGTGCCCACCCGTTTATATCGCATTTTACAGTCTAAAAGGCAATTTACTATTAACTGGCAATTACATACAGAGTGATTGTTAATTCTGCTCCTAAGTGCTAGCCGCTTGAAAATTGTTCTCTCTCTCTAATTTTTGACCTTCTTACGACAGGGGTGAGGCACTCTGGGAATACAAAGGACTAGTATGGAAGAGCCGGACATGTCGTTTGTGACGCATTCTTTTAATTCGCCGTGCTAATCAAGTGAACTGCCACTGCCTCCCAAGGTAATTGTGCCTTTATAGTAGTTGAAAGCAGCAGCAGAAGGGTCTGGATGGACTGGCTTGGCCGACCTCCCCTTCCCAGGGCGGGGGCAGCAGAGAGCGCCCGCACCCACTCTGGGTTGACTAATCGGGTCTGGTTCTGAAAAATCTGGTGTTTCTCAGATCACTGTAAACAGATCATTTAGGCCTTTTGCCTCTGGCAGGCGGGCAGGGCCCCTCCTCTGCGCACAGGTCCATTATCCCAGGCCTGGCCTCCTCGCTTGCCCGGGAAGGTTCCCTGGAAGGGTGTCCCGGCAGCCTCCGGGGCTGATGGGAGCCAGATGCCCAGGGGACAGCGCCCTCCCTGAAGGGGCTGCCCGCGCGGGGTCCTGACGTCCAGAAGGACTGGCTCAGTTTTCAGCGGGGGCAGCGCAATTCCCCGTGATTGCCTCATTGTCCCCGTCAATTTCAGGGCAATGCAAATCAGACAGAAGCTTCCAGGTCAGACAGGTTATGACCCCACCTTTCCTCTGCTCCCTGAGAGTGTACGGGCCCCATATCCCTTACACAGCGTTTGAAATGTATATTCCCGTTAATGATTGGGGTGTGGGGGGAGGCAGTAAATCAGCCTCCCTCTAGGAAAGGCTGAGCTCACTGAATGGCTTCATTGAAACACCCATTTGTGGAAGAACTCGTGACAGAGGAAATCCCCAACGCCTTGGGCAGCAGGGGCCCCGGACCGGTGTCCCCAGAAGCCCAGTCTTGGGGTGCCCATGATGTCCACAGCAAAAACAGAAGCCAGCTTCGGGCTGACGGGCTCAGCAGGCCCTCACCCCAAGCGGGAAGGAGCGGAGCCCCCGGGGTGCTGGCGTCCCGCACAGAGAGCCGCCCCAACACCCAGCCAGCCTTGACCCCGGCAACGCCAGGCCCTGCTCACGTGACACCAGCCCTCCCGCACTCAGTCCCTCCTGCGCTTGTTGCCAAAGCCCAGCCCGGCCCCGCGGCCATCCGCAGGCAGGGCTGTCCGTCTGGCCACTTTCAGCCACGCTCACTGAGGTGCCCTAAACCAACCAGGAACGCTAGGTCCTGTGGCAGACACAGGAGCCCACACATCATGTGGCTCACGAGCGGAGAGCAAACGTCTCCTCCTTGGAAGGACTGGGGACCCCGGTGGCCGTTACCCTCGGGGCAGATACATCCCTAAGTTCTCCCCGACTCCCACAAAACCCATGGGGGGAGCCGAGGAGTGGGTAGGATGCAGTGGGGTCAGGAGGCCCAGAGTCCAGGTCCTCAGGCCCACACTGGGCAGAGCAGAGGCTCCCAGGGCGCAGCTCACTAGCCAGAGCCCCACGGGGGTGTCGTACCCCCAACAGGAAGCACTGCGTGGGGTGTAGAGAGGCTGCAGGGGCACGACAACAGCTCACACACAAGGCTGGGCCCACAGCAGGTGCTGGAGGCCCCAGCGGGCACAGGATGGGACTCTGGCCACTCCTCGCAGACACTGGCCCCATACTGCACCGGCCCCACAGGGCTCGCTTGTTGGAGTTGTATTGGGGCTCACTAGATGCCCACGTTTCAGAACTCCGGTATGCATGGGACACACTGGGGGCCTCGCAAACTAGAAGCGCTGCCCTTCTCAATGTCTGGGTTTTGCCAGGAAGCCAAGAGCATCCGGACTGCAGGACAGACCCAGGGACGGCCACCCAGAGCTCTATCGCTATAGGGACTTCCCTTGGTTCCTGCACAGTTCTGGGCTCTGGGAGCGTGTACTGGCCCCACAGGAGAAAGCGGACCGCAGTATGGGCACCCCTCCCCCAACCTTGACCACTTGGCAGGGTACAGGGTTTTGGGAAGACAGAGGAGGAAACTGCCCCCGCCAAGGACCCCAGGTGCCGCCGGCAGGCAGGCTGCTGCGGGTCGGGCTGCCTCTGGGGACAATAGCCATGGCTTTCCGAGAGGACCCACATCCAGCCGTCCCCAGAGCTGACGCCGGGCCTGTGGGAAGTGGTGTGGAGGAATTCACACTGTGCCCTTCCCTCCTCAGACTCCTATGCGGAAGGCGCGGCTGCAGCCCCACAGCCGCCTGCCTGTTGGACGGAGAGGCCCGCATCCCCGCGGGAGGCCAGACCCGCTCCGGGACCTCCCGTAGTCACTGGTGACAGCGTGGGACCCCAGCCCAGGCTCCCGGCATGGACGTCCCCTGCCTGCCCCCCTCACCACGCAAACACATTGAGGCCACAGAGGAAAGAACAAGCACCCGTCCCCATCCCCCACGTGGGGTGTAGCAGGGCCTGCCCATCCGTACGAACGCTTCTCCAGAGCTTTCGCAGCTGGCTCACACTGGAGACCCAAATGCCAAGATGCTTTGAGTTTATCAATGGTGTTTCCCAACAGCCACCTGGGACGGATCGTGTTAACTGAGTGTCCACGTGGGCAGAGCCTCATGTAGGACCCCCTGGGTAACAAACATGCCATTTAAGAGGTGACCCTTTTTGGTGACTCACGTTTGAGGCCCTCACAGAAAACGGGTCCTCTCTTAGAAACAGCAGAGGGCCCAGACAGACACCTGGCTTCACCAGCGGCCCGTCCATGACAGCACGTGTGGCCTCGGGCACGTGCTGGTGTGTCATCTCTGAGTCCCTGCGTGTGCAAGTGAGCGGCGGCACTGTGGGCAGCCACGCGGCGAGCGCATGGGCCAGGCACATGGGCAGCTGCCCGGGGAGGCCGGGGCTGACTTGCTGACAAGCCAGCCGCCTCATGCCGAGGCCCGAAGGCAGAGGGCCACAGATGCGGGGATGGGCCCCTGAGCTCACGGCCTGTGGGGGCTGCACCTGTCCTTGGCATCGCCAACTCGGGCGAGAATGTGGAAACCCTGCACCCCACTGACCCAACCCTCGGGCCAAGGGGGCTTGGCCTGTCTGCCTGGGGACCCCACCTGTGCAGACTGCACTGGAAGGAGCCCCCCCCCCGCCAACCTGGCCACCAAAGTCAGAAGCATGAACTCACCAGTGTAGACAAACCGCCCAGGAGCACCTTTACAGAACTGCTTGGACTTGTAGGACAGGGTGACTTCAACGACTCCAGGAATGTGCCGTGGCGGGGTCTGCACCCGGATGGCGTGGGGAGTGATGAGCTACAAAAACCACACGTGAACAGGCTTTCAGAGGCGCTGGCCGGGGAGGGCAGTCACTTGTCGGGGGGGGGGGGGGGATACAATTACCAAAATGAGCACAAATTGGACCATCAGCCCGGAATGCTCCCTCTTAGCTGTCACCCAGAGACGGGCCGACAGCGTTCTTTAAGAAAAGTATCTGCAAACCATCCCGGGTTTTACTTTGCAGGAAAGGCCACAGGGCATCATTCATATGAAAATTGCCACCATATGTCTCCTTAAACCTGCTTCTAGTAATTCTAGCACTAATTGTCCCAGCGCACGGGGGACCTCAGATCTGAAACCCCAAGGTTGGGGGAGGGGGCGAGGCTCCATGCCCACCCACCGGAGAAGC
>NC_081293.1:2715000-2732500 GCF_030435805.1 Mustela lutreola | reverse complement strand
GGGGCTGGGGGAAGGCCTTCGGGGTCTGGTGCTTCTGAGCCCTGACTCCATGTAAAGACCCCCCCTACGGCTGCCTATCCATCTCACCCAAATTCTTCTCTTTTAACAAGCAAAACAAGAAGTCGGTAACTTGGAAGCCTTTGGGACAAAACATTTTATGCTGTTGGTTTTTGTCCCTCACTCCTCTCACCCTGCCCCCCACCCACTCCAGCCAGGGACAGGAAATGGTCCTCCGAGTCTGTTCTGAGCTGATGGGCCCAGGACGCAACCACCCCTGAAACGTGCACAGAGAATCTGAGGGTGACCTTCTGGATGGGGCTTAGGATAGCCCAAATGAAACCAAATAAATTAAAACTGCAAGAAAAGCTCCAAGCAAAAAAAAAAGCTTAGAAACAAACAAACTGATACAGTAAAGCCCATGGCAGGGGAGGTGAGTGAGGCCTGAACAGGAGAGGGGCCGCAGGAGAGGACCCCGGAAGCGGGCTGGGGCAGGGGGGTGCAGACCTGGGAGGGGCCCCTGGTGAGGGCAGTGCGGCATGAATCAACATAAAGGTGGTGCAAAGGAAAAGAAGCATTGCAAATTAAAAAGACATGTAACATGTGTGCCTACCATTTTCCAGATAAGAAGGGGCCGTACCTTCTGACGGGTCTAGGCGGCGGGCCCGCCGCCCGTGTTTGGAATTGTTGTGCACAAACATGTTGTCGGACACGGCCAGCACGTGGCCGTCCACGTTGACTGTTGTCGACACAACAACCTGCGAAGACAAAGCGGATGTGAAACGCGCGGGCAAAGGGAAGAGACGGGAGCCTCTGCCAGCCCCGCGGCGCACGCCAAGGCGCGCACACCCATCAGGGCCTTGCGCACTGGGCCGCGCACCGAGCTCAGAGCTGTAGGCACTGGGCCGCAGGTACTGAGTTCCGAGCTGCGTGCACCGGGCCGCCCCTGCTCCTGGTCGGCCTCCCTGGCCATCAGCACCTGCACCTTTGTCGGCTCGTGGGGGTGGGCAGACTGTTTTGCTTTGTTTTGACTCGAGATTGCTTCTCTTCGAAACCCGCTACACTAATTACAGTTTAATTTCCTATTATGCTAACAAGTGAATTCAATTCAGAGAAATATTCTTCTAGCCATTAGCTTCAGAAACACCCCTCCAGCCGCTCATTTTAAAGCTGCTGTTTTGATTGATCTGTTCACATATTGATTAGATAGTTTATCTAATTAAAATTAGTTCACTTGAGACTGTCCTCTCTTGAAGAGTTGTGAGGACTCCGAGTTGCCAAAAACGGGCTTCTTAGATCAGAAGCCCTCGAGCTACCCCAGCCATCATCCACGGTCCCCGGGTAGATTTGACAATTACATCTAATGTCTGGTAACAAACTTTCTTGCATCTGAAAAGACCAAGCTGAATATTAGTGACAGCATTTTTAACCCAAAGCAAGAATCCTTTCTCAAGTTCACTGTGGAGGCTGGCAAGGACCTTGGTGCCAACAGGAGAGCCCCTTCCACTGGACACCCCTGCCGACCCTGGGCGCCTTCCCAAGCAGGCCAGAAATGGACCCCTTAATGGACTCAGGAAATGGGAACCCCTACCCATCCTTAAGATGTTTCTTAAACAGGAGGGCTGCGTGGCCCACTGTTTTCAGAAGAGCTGATGTGAGTAGCGAAGACACAAGCCCTGGTTCAGTCTGGGGCAAACAGTAGGCCTTGGGTGGCTGAAGCCGGCCTCGGGAGTGCGGGAGCCTGGCCTTGGCCACAAGTGGGCGGTGGTGAGGGCCAGCACCACCTCGAGAAGCACAGCCCCACAGAGAAACGTGCCGCTGGACAGGAGAGGGGGGACTGGAAAGGCACCCAGTCCTCGTCTGGTCTCCCCGCCTGGTCTGCACATGTCCAAACATGCGTGGAACATGACTACTGAAAGCCAGAGCTACAGTGTACCATGGTTAACAGAACACGGTTCATTCCACGGAGCCGACGCAGGACAGCAACACCTGGGCAACTGAGAGGGAGGCTGCACCCAGGGGGTACGTGTGGATGCTCAGAACCTTCCATGGATTCCTCCCGAAAGCATAAAACTGCTCTTTCAGAAACCAATCTGTTAGAGGAACGCCAGGTGTCTCAGTCAGTTAGGCGTTTGACTCTCGATTTCAGCTGGGGTCAAAATCTCGGGGCTATGGGAGGGAGCCCGTGTCGGGCTCTGTGCTCACCAGCGATTCTGCCCAAGAGTCCCTCTCCCTCTGCCCCTTCCCCCACACCCCAAAAAATCTATTAGAAAAATAATAAATAAAACTGATCAAACAAAATAAATTGCATTTTCAAGGGTTAAGAAAAGGTCAAAGCTGCCTATATAGATAAATATATGTATGTATATGTGCATGTACGTACATGTGTCAACATATGTGTAATTGACTTTTTCATAAAAAACCTCAGGCCCCACAGGAAGACTGTGAAGCAGGGGCCATACCCGCCCCCCACACACTCCTCCCAGGGCCAGCCTCCTTGAGTTTCCTTCCCAGGGGAGCATCGCCAGGACTGCTGGAGTCTCACAGTGTTGGGCCCCTCGGAGCCTCAAAATACGGTGGGTACGGGCTTCATCGTCCCCACGTCCAGACTCAGACCTGTCAGCCTCCTCTTGTCGACGGCCACCCACCGACAGGGCGGGCACATACAGTGGCCTGGCCGCCTCTGCCCCCAGGATGGGGGGTTTGGGGGGTACAGGCACTGTCACCTGAGCGAGAGGCACGGCCATGGAATGAACGCTGAGCCACAGACTTGACCTTCTCCAAGTTCTTAGGCCACGATACATAAAAGAAGCAAGAAAGGTAAAAATAAAATTAAAAAAAAAAAAAAAAAAAAAGGACACTGCCTTTGCTCTGTCCTCTCTATCTAGGTCAGTCACCGAGGGAAAATCGAGTGGCTCAGCAGAGAAAGCAGACAAGCTGCGTTGAGTTTCTTGGCCTGGGTCGGGCCTGCCGTGCACCTGCAGGAAGGTGCTGATTGGGGAAGCCTGCTGCCAATATTGTGGAGGCCCAGACCAGCTCTTAGGTCCTGCACAACCTTCTGAGAGGCAGGATGCCAGGCCAAGGAGAGCAGAGCAGGTCCTTCCTTCTAGTAACTGCGGGCCCACGTGCGACTGATGGCGTGTGGGCCCAAGGCAAGACAATGGGCACCTTCTGCTCTGCTCTGGTGGGCAGAGGCCACCGTGAAGCCTGGCACCAGAACGTGGAGGCGGCCCAGTTGTTTACAAGAGACACTGTCCCCACCTGCACGCCATGACTGTGGACCAGCCCACAGACCCTTCTCTGACTGGCTGGCCGGCTGTGAAGACAGATGTCACGTGTCCTAAAGGACTAGAAGGAAGTTAGATTGCTCAAGATGCCCTCGAGCGGTCTGAGGGAAGTCGTCGGACCTAGCATTCGTTCCCACTAGCTCCCGCCTTCTCTGGCTGGGAGGGACGAGCAGCAGTTCTGCGTCTCCGCCCAGAATAGTTTTACAGTTAAAATCAACAAAACAATGCACTGTGCGTGGAGTAGCTCTCAGCCTGAAGTAACTCCTGAGGGTTCGCGAAGACCTGCACTCCCCAATGACCCCCAGCTCTCTACCCTCTCGCCTTGACCTGAAATCCTCTGAAGCAGCCCAGAAAAGGAGTCCGCCTGCGTCCAGCAACATAGCTCTAGCATTAGGCATGGGCATAAGGACGCAGAACACATCAGCCCTGAGGAAAAGGAAGCTGAGCTGAGGGAACATTCTGGACTTTGGAGAGGCCGCATCAAACAGGCGCAGTTCCCTTCATGAGGAGGGCCCAAGGCCTCGTGTTCACCCAACAGGCTGCACTAGGGCTCTGCCCCACGGAGAATCCACCCATCGATCCCTGAAAGAAGACCCCCGGGCAGGGGCCCCAAGCTTTCATCAGCTGTACATGGCCACGTACAGCTGAGGAACCAGGCTAGGCTATGGACCAACATATCGGAAGAGACTCTAAAACGGTCATTCTGAAACACACCTACGAGGTTCACCGTGGCTGAGTGTCCGGGGGAGCCCAACTTAACCTGCGGCTCTGACAACTCTGACTTCCAGGTACCTGGCCGCCCAACGCGGGGGCGGGGCAGGTCAGGGCGTGACCGCCTGGTGCACCTTAGAAGCAAGCCAAGGTCACGCCATCAGAGCCAACTCTGGTGCACACAGACTCAGTGAGTCTGGCATACGGAAGAGTCCGAGTCATTCTTAAAGCAAAACGATTTAAATATTCTATCCAACGAGCCAGTCCTGGTTTGCTCCCAAGCCTGTGGGGAATTAAAGAGCTAAAGTTTTCTGCACAATCGCAACATCAGAGTTCAAATTGCACGGTCCAGCCCGGACGGGGGCCCACGCGCGGAGAGCCGTGTACCTGGAATCTTCGCATGTCCCGGGGGTTGCCTGCATTCTTCAAACAGTTCTGATTGCACTTGAGGAAAAACTTTAGAAAGAATCTATAAAAATACAAAAAACGGATACGTGTTAGGGTCATGAGACAGACTCACAAACGTTAGAAAGACACTGCTGGCGCGGGGAGCGGCGGAGGCTCCCTGCTCGCCACTCGTCGGGGGCAGGACGGGGAGCGGCCGCCGGCCCCTGGGTCCGAGGGCCAGCGCAGATGATGTCCACAGACGTACATCCGTCTTGACATTACGGTCTCCATGCTTCATGACAACGGTTGCAACTTAGACCGGCCGGTCCTCGCCTGGCCCTTTGCGCAGTGACGCGCCGGGGACTGTCAGCCCAGACGGGGCTGCCCACTTTGGCAAGTAAAGGGACAGGATGCCGAGTCACCTCTGAGCTCCAGGTAGATGACAAATACCTTTTCAGGACAGGTACCTCCCAAAGCATCCCTAGCATCAAAAAACTGTCATTTACCCTTAACTCCCGTGTAACGGCACGTGCTCCGCTTGATCTGGCAGCGGAGCCCAGAGGACACCGCTGCCCAGGGAAACAGCCCTTCCCAGACTAATGTTTTAAAAGTTACAGGGAGCGCAACTCTTAAGAAAAGGGAGGGCTGGGGTTGTGCTTTATGGACCACAGTGACATCTGTGAAGGGTCTACACGTGTTTTTGAGGAAACAGGTAATGACTCCGCGGCAACAAAGCTGCCGCGCAGGCGGAGAGCGGAGAGGCAGCCGTGGGCCGGGCTCAGGGGCCCGAGCACTTCTACTTCCCACCAAGCTCTGCCCTTGCGCTCTGAGGCATGAAGATTCAGGGGTCCTGACAGTGTGTTGAGATGCTGTGACAAAAACCTCCTCACGCCGTCCCCTCCGTGCCCACGTGCTCGCTGACAAGGACAAAAGGGCTCGGGCTCGCGACACGAGCACGTGGGCGCTGGGCAGTCTGGCCCGAGGGCCAGGACGGGGGAGGCAGGGCTCTCGTTCCTGCACGCCTCCGCCTCGTCCAAGGCCTCGGCCACCGTGGGCCGCGCCAGGGGGCGGGAGTCTCTGGGCCGACACACGTGCCCTCTCCCGCCGTCCGGTCCGGCAAGGCTACGAACAAACCCTTCCCTCTTTTCTGCCCAAATGTCCCTGTCCTACTTGAGATCATTCATTTTTCATGAAGATTCACAGGATTCCCTTGAACTCAGCCCTGCGGTCAAGGCCCCTTGTAGACACGGATCCTATCAGAAAACAAAAAAGACCCCACAGACCAAGGCGCATCTCCCTGTCTGTGTTCCGGGACGACCTTCCGCTGCGGCCGGAGAGAAACGCCGTTGATGGGAAGAAGGAGAGCGGCCGCGGCGCTGAACGTCCGCCCACGCCGCCAGGCCTCCCAGTTTTCGGCCAGAATCTCCATCTTTTATGAGCTCACCTCGGCCCTGCACCTCGCGCTGCCTCCCGGCGCCATCTGCCACCCGCACGCACAGTGAGTCACTTGATATTCCACCCACCGATTCCTCCTAACAACCACCGTGCAATTAAACTCGGCGCGCTCTGCAGAGAGGTAAATTAGACGCACCTGCGGCCGCCCCGCGCGGAACCGCATCAGGAAGGCCCTAACAAGGTGAGGGCGTCACAAAGTTATCGTCCTGTCAGGCAATTAGGTTTTCACTTCGGGGACAGCCACATGGCGCAATTATGCCACACATTACCGCCCGGCTAATCTGAGCAGGCGCCGGCAAGCAGCACCCGTCGGCAGCGGGCGGCGCCGGGAGCTTCTGGGACGGCGCGGGCTGGGCTGGGCTCGGCTCGGCTGTTTCCTTCTCGTTTCTTTCTGACCCACCCCTTCCGGAGGAGGTTACCTGATTTTCCTTGGTGTCTTTTCAGGTGGTTCACCTTTGGCCTCTAAGACAGCAGAGCGAGCGCCGAGGGTGGTCCGAACCACTGGGGCCGGCATGGGGGACGGGCCTAGTGCTCTCGGGCCTCGACCGCAAGCAGAACTTGGCACAAAGCTGGGCACCGGGCCCCATGAACCCCTCGGCATTCTTGCGGCCGGGATCTGGCTCAGGGACACACTCACTGGTTTGGGGGGTGGCAACGGTAGGTTTGTCTTTGACCCCGAGTGTCCCATGAGCTGTGGACGCGCACGACCCCCAGGGCAGGACGCCCTCCACGTGCTCTGGTCCCAACCGCGCAGACATGATACAGCACAACACCGAGGGCCAGAGACAGGAAGCTTCGGCCAGAGCCTTGTCCCGGTCACGTCTAAGCAAGGGAGTCCGCTAGGCCTCTTGCTCAGGTGAACGGCCTGGGAGAACCCGCAGGGCCGTAGCTCAGAGGGACGCGGGCGCCCGCCAGGGCTCGGCGAGACGCCCATGCCGACGTCTGGGGAGCGTGAGGACGCAGGATGCCCACCCCGTGAAGTCCGGTGATGACGCTCACCCTTTTACTCAACTACCCTGTGACTGGCTTTCCTCCTACGAAATATCCGACGACCACTTTACATATCTCGCTTCCGGACTCTGGGACACAGAGGATTTAATACTCTTGTTATGAAAGGAAAAATCTTTCCTATGTCAGAAAATCTTTGGCTTTAACACCAATAAACTATTCCTGCTAAACATGGATTTGCTGCTCGATGGCGAAGAGGCGATAAAAATTCGAACCTGTCATTAGCACACTACGCTTAATTGTGTACAGTGCGCTTTCCACCGCATCTGTTGGCCCACCATCAAAATGACCATTATGTACACTAATTCCCTGACCCTGTCTTTATTTCCCTAAAGAGCCATCAGCTTTCACAGTAGGTACCAGAGTAAATCAAGCTTGAAATATGGGCTTTATTTACTTGTTTCTCTCAGGCAGGAGGGAAGGCAGCAGCCCAGGGCAAACTGCTTCCCGTCCGCTGAAACTCCCCAGTAATATCCTGCTTGGGGACCACGTACCCCTTCCTGGAAAGTTCTCAGTTGTGACTAGAAGGGGGAGACGTAGGATCTTATGCCTTTGGAAACCAGGTTTCGGCCTGCAGAGCGGGCAGAGATTCGAAGAGAAGGCCACGCAGACGACCCCGAGCGCTTGCACACACGCGGGTTCCGGGGGATGGGGGGAGGGCGCCTCTCACGCACCAGCACCCGGGAAGGCGGGCGCAGGGCCCCAGCCCGGGGAGAGCCGCTGCTCCAGCCACAGCAGCCGGAAGGCCCTTGCGTCGGCGGGGACAACCTGATGGCCACGGCCACGCCCAAGCGAAGTTGAAGCGAAGTTGAAGTCCGCCCCGGCTGCCTCCCTCAGTGTCCTCTCCGCCGAGGCTCCCAGCGGCCCCCGGACGCGCCCGGCGGCGGACGCGGACACCAGGAGCGGGGCCGCCGCCGCAGGACACGGGTCCCGCCGCTCCGACGGGAGCCCACCCCCAGCGCCGCCCTGGACGAGGGGCCGAGCCCCCGGCACAGTAACTCATTCCCGAGTCCGCTCCACTTCTGTGTGTTTTAGCTGTGAATTAGTTCATTTATATTTACTTTTATGAAGCTGATTAGCCAGAGCTTCTCTATCTGATGAAAATCATTTTAATTGTAGTGTTAGGCTCCTGTGTAATATCCATTACATTATGAACTGTTCAAATCCTACATGGGCTTCGTATAAATTGGCCCTTTGTGTGCGCGGAGGCAATTAGGACAAACAGCTCTCCTTTAAACGGCCGCACAACTTTGTGGTGGTGTTCAGGACAATCAGAAACAAAGGAGGCTGCTTAATTGTAATTTAATGGAATATCAAGGAGTCCATGGCATTAGACGCTGGCAACAGAGAGCAGGAGAGAAAAATTAACTGCAATTATGTTTGATTAAAGCTATCCTTCTCAATAATCAGCGGTCCTGACAGGCCATGGGGCTCTCGTGGGTTCCAGGATGGCAAAAGGTGTTGAGCAATATTAGGGCCAATAAAGGGGATATTAGCATAGCTAATTACAGCCCTGCAAAACCTGTAAAGGGGGCCTCTGTGTATTGTAATGTGTGAAATAATTGGACAAGGCCGTTATCAATTACATAAGGAATGAATCTGGTTTGTCAGAGAAAAGCTGATGAGATGCATTTCATCTGACACCACCCCTTCCCTCATGTTTCCAGTAGCTAAGAACTTGCCCACTTTTATCAAAAGCTGCAACTTAGCAGTGGCCAAATCACTGATAAAATTATCTTGCCGGCAAGTGTTGGGTAATTAATCCCACTCACCGTCGCCACCTTCACCGCGCCGCTACTTCTCACCTAGCTGAAGCCACTAATCATGCAATAATGATTTTTTTCCCTCTGGTCAAAGGAGAAATAGATTGTCTCCTTAGAAATGCAGTGGGCTTGGTGTGCGCACCCTGGTGATTGAGGAGAAAAAAGGAACTTCGAGCAGTTTTAATTGCTTGCCTTTTGCACGTGGGTTTCACTTGTTCGAAATCACCCCCTCTAAGCATTTCGGGAATCCTATTTTTTTTTTTTTTTTAATTTTTAATCACCAAGTCTTAGAGTCTTCCGGAGCTCGTCTTGCCACTGCTTGAAAACGTCAGAGACAGCGTGATGCGAGGTGTGAGCCCGACAGGCCGTCCGCGGCGCGCTCAGGCCCCACCAGAGCCCAGGCTAACCCGCGGGGCTCAGAGCAGAGAGCTCTGGCTCGCAGCCGACTGCTCCCACGTCTCAATTCCAGCCTCCGTCCCAGCAGGCACGGCCTCCTCTTCTCGTCCTCCACTCTGGGCAATATGGGAAATTTGAGTCAAGAATGAAAAATACTGATAGCATTTTTGGACGGGGGAATCGCCTTTCCACTTCAAGGCTGAGCTCTTAACAAGCAGCAAATGAAGACGGCCACGGATAGACCCCCGGGTCATCAGTCAGAACTCCCAAAGCATCCGTGCGTGGGTCATGGCGCTGACGGCTTCCGGAGGTCGCCAGAGAACCCCATTCCAGACCAAGTCCCACACGTGGAGTTCCCGAATCCAGAACACAAAACCAGGAAGCTGTTTTCATAGCATGGCCTGGACCAGGAAGATTATGGGACACCAACCAGAAAACGCAGCTGCCGAAGTCACCACCCACTGGTCGTGGCCAGGGGCTAGGATAAGGGGGCGGTAGGGAGCAATGCCTCAGTGGCCCAGGGTCTCCTTCCGGGGGCGACAGAAGTGTCCGGACCCACAGAGGGGTGAGGGTTGCACAATCCTGAGGAGCTACTAAACGCCACCGAACCGCACGCTTTAAAACGGTGAATTTCGTGTTCTGTCCATCCACAGTGACCCGCCGCAGCCCCCAGTGTCCGCCCCAGCGTGGAGGAGCCTTGTGGAGGGGAGCAGGGCCTCTTGGGGAGTTGGGGCTGTGGCCGCCGCTGCACTCTTGAAAGGAAATAGTTAAAGAGTCAAATTAAAAGATAGAGCCTTTAAGAGACTTTTCCCTGACTGATAAGAAAGTGACCAGTGGAGTGCTTCCTTGAAGTCCCTGCTAATTACTGCGAAGTCCCTGAAAGCAGCGGCCGCAGCTGTGGCGTGTGCGCACCCGGCCATCAGCCGCTGGAGTATTGATTACTGAGCAATTCTAGCCGATCGGGTTCTGGTGCTCAGAGACAATGTGCTTCCTTCACAAAACCTGTAATGAGCAGTTCCTATACAAGACTACATTCTGCTGACATCAGATCTGTGCACTGAGATAGTACACAGGTCAATACGTATTGGATTTCCAAAATGCGGGGGTCTGAATGTCAGGCCTCTCTTTTTCTCCCTCTCCTGCCATTAGCTATTACTGGGCTCACGTTCCGTAATGCCATACGGGAGGAACAGTCTGCTCCATTAGGCTGATTTATTCTTCAAATATGCCATGACAAATTGCTCCAACACCAGACTTATTAAATTCTTGTACATTTCAAGTTATGGGTCTCATATACTTGTAGGGCCCGCGTGACGTCATCGTGAAGGGGCAGGGGGACAGGATGGAATTTTACAGCGGTGCCCCGCTGTCCTCCGTGAGGGGGCCCCCTCCCCGGCGAGAGGCTGGGGGCTGCCCAGCTCCCCCGCCGTGGGATCCCGGGCTCCGTGCGTGCCGCCCCCCGCCCCCGCCCCGCACGCGCGGCGTCCTGCATGTAAATACAGGTGGACGAGGATTTGAAAACATCCACGGCTTGACTCGTGGTTCAACAATTACTGGCCTTTGTCTCGAGGCTCCTGCCCCACCGTGGCAGAGCCTGTCTCCAGTGGACTAGAGCTATTTTACTTCCCTTCGCTGTAGTAACCACACCGCATTAACAATATTTGTACTACAATCACCAAGGGACCCACTTCCCAGATTCTATCACTTCTTTATCTCCTGACAAATACCTCACTATCGAACATTATTAGGTTTAGAAAATTAACCCTTCACGGTCCAGAGCTACACTCGGCCCCACCGTCCCTCCAAAGAGCCTTATCGCTAAATTTCTGCTATAATGGTTTTCCTTTTCATCACATTTTCACCAGTGGCTGTCAGGAGGCACTTATAGATACCATGATCTTGTACTTCTGCAATGATTCTCATTAAAATGATGCCACGGAGATCTGATGGGATTTAATAGCTTTTCTGGCCGGTTCAATATCCGCTTCCATAACAGGCCCTGCCAAGCCCTCCTTTTGGAGAAATTTGTATGACTTGCGTTAAACTTTTCCGGGTGGTTTTAATGTGTTCAGATAAGTAAAACCCAGGTAGACACTCTGAACGCAAGCGCATCCCGGAGTCCTGGGCTTCTGTCAGCTCCCGGCCCGCCTCGCTGTCAGGACTCGAGTTAGTATTTTCTGTACCGGCGCCTGATATCTCATGATAGTTTTGATAAGGTTATCTGTTTAAAAGGAGTCAACTGCACAACACAGAAGACACGTGAAGTGTACTATGTTTGCGCCCAGGCTCTTGTTTCAAGTGCGTGTCTTCCTTTTCCTCTTTACCTGTTTCTCTATTTCTAGTGGGCGACGCAGCATTGACATGATTTCCTCACCGGATCATTCGCCCTGTCAATCAGTCTGTATTTTGTCTTTCGCTGTGGGCTCATTAAAACAGCTTCCTCACTCCCTCCGGACACTGCTCTATTTGCCAGCTCTGATCACGAAACTCCTTATTTAAGAAAAATGCCAGCATCACTTGGCTCCCGTCAGATGCACCCCTGACTTCCCGCCAGCTCCAGGGGAGACGTCTCCCAGAGACTTTGTGCGCAGAGATGAAATGCCGACGCCGACCCCAACTTAGGGCTTCGAATGCCTCCCACCACGTGGGCGCTGGCGCATTTTTCGGGATCTGAAGAGAATGGGAAAGCTCTTCTTGCCTTGCTGACTTTGGAGGGTGATGGAGATTGTTCGCAAAACAAACACACATTTTTGGTTGCTGTTTTCAGCGCCCCCCGCCGCCGCCCCTCCCCGGCTCCAAGTGGGAAAGATGTTGTTCGAGGTTGTTCATCTCCTGCTCAGATGCGGACCCCCCAATCCACGCCAGCTTGCTTAATTAAGAACGATCATCTTTGTGGGCTGAATTATTAATTAAAAAAATCACATTTTAAATCAAGCCCATGCACGCACACAGGACACCAGTGTCGAACCTGCCTATGCCAGCCTCTCTCGCCTTTTAGGTCCTGATTAAAAACTTATTAAAACATTATAAATGATTAATGGGAGCACAGCTCTGAGTGGCAATTATTAGTTTTAATGCAGGTAATGCAGCTTAATGAGGGGGCACATGTGTGCAAAGCTTTAACTTCATTACCCCTGCGTGTCAACAAATACAAGAGAAATGTGTGTCCAGGTCATCCATTACTCGGAACAGCACCGAGCCTTCCCTCTTCCCGTCCCTTTGTTGATGAGCCAGGAGCCATAAATTAATCCCGGTCTGTGGCGCAGGGAAGGGCCAAGGTGGTAAAATCTCGGGAAGCCTGCTCAGCCCCCACGCCGCCGCACAGCTCTGCGTGTGAATATTCCACAGATGATCTTTTCCAGGGCCTTCGGCACACGGGGAGTTGTTCCCTGGAGTTGCTGCCGGCTGTCGCTGTCTGCGCGCGGAAAGGAAAGCTCCCAACCGTCAGGGCCGATGGCGTTTCTTTCTAGTTTCCGAAGGTTCGAGGACGAGTTTTGCTCCAGCCTTGCGGCCCCTAACTCATGTGAGCACAGCGTTCCTAAACATTGGGACGTGATGATGCCACATCCCTTGTTCTGAGCGCTCGCGCCCCCGGAGCACTGGGGTTGGGCGGGGGGCGGCGAGGAGAGACCGCGCCCGGGGGCCCCCCTGTGCGGCCGGGCTGCAGGGGTGCACCGACATGCCAGGCGGCACCTAGCAGCGGGCCGAGCCCAGGGCCAGGAGCCAACAGGCGGGGGACGCGGGCATCGGGGAGGCCAGAAGCGGGGTGCTCAGGGCGCCGCCCCACCCGCCCGGAGCCCACGGCTGGGGGCGTGCCCCCACCCACCTTCTCGCGTCACTTTTCATTCTGTTTTTGTGACAAGCAGCCAGATCCGGACTGATCTCCTCTATCTGTGTGAAGAGTATCCAGCACTATTTGCATCATTTTATCGCTAATGTATAATATATGGCTCTAAAGTGAGCCCAAGTACTGTCTTGTTACCGAGCATAAAAAAGTAAAGGCAATAAAGACACATTAGTCCTCTCAAGCACAGCGGCTATAATGCAGGCAGGAAAGGTTGCTGCTTTGAGCTGAGAGGCAACCTTTCTGCCTGACTAAGACAATGGAAGAGTAAAGAAAATGTCAAATCAAGAAAAGCTGGATTTAGAGATGAGGCAGCCCAGAATGACGTGGGTACCATATTTTGTGAAACTATAATGCTGTTGGCAGCAAAGATCCGTGTTTCTGATTCATCTAGTGCCGCATGGCAAAGCTTTGTCAGTCTGTGCAAGGTATAAATAATTCAGGGTGAGAGATGGCAATTACAGGGCCCTGCACAACCAAAATGAATATTTTATGAGGACTAAAACTGCTCTGGAATGAATCATACACACGGAGTCGCACACACATGGCGAGTGGGCGCACACGCCAGCCCCAAGAAGAGCGCGGCCCGGCCCTGCCTCCTCCCCAAGCCTCGGCCAGGAGCCCGGCAGCCCGGAGGAAGCAAGCGCGGTGTCCGCGGGCCGCACGGCCCGGCCCCCGCGAGGGCAGGCGCCCGCGCCCCACACCCCGCGCCCAGCACGGAGGCTCGAAGATTGCGTCCCCCCAACCTCCGCCTGCGGACCCTGCGACTTGGGTCTTTAAGGACGAGTTCTGAATTAGCGTCGTGGCCTTCTATTGTATCGACGCCGGGGACCTTCTTCCGGAGAGGAGGTGATCCCGCCACGGGCACGGCACGAGAAGGAAGGACAGTTGCATTGTCCTCCAGGAAAGCGACGGACCCAAAGGAGGGAATGCGCGTGAGCCTCGGCGGGTGTCCCAGCCGCACGCCCCGGCCGGCGCTTGCCTTCTCCTCAGGCTCCTCCTCGGTCCTCCGGATCGAAGCGTGTACGGTGTGCAGGGCCGGACGGCGGGGCCCAGCGCGGCTTTGCATGCCTTGAGCCCAAATTCACACATAAAAGTTGCTTTCCTCACTTTGAAAAGCGGTCCCCTCCTAATGGGGGTAGGATCATGCCGAAAGAGATTTTTAAAGACTGAAAGGATGGTTTCATCTGTTACATTTCCTCCAAAAATGCTCCTGGTGAACAGCTAGAACAAATAACAACATTGTTCACGAGGCCGAGGAGGCCAGTCCCGCCGGTGAATGGCCATTGTGTTTGTCCAGCTACTGATACCTGGGCCTTTGTGGGGGGAAGAAGGCCAGGGGCTGTGACACCAGCACAGCACAAGCGTCCCTCTGTGCAGACACCCCAAGCGGGTCCCCGCCGCGGTGGGAACAGAACACCAGATCCCTGAGAGGTGGCTTTCTTTAAATCCAACTCCAATGCATTGTTTATGGAAACAAGGCTATTAGGTATATTAATGATTTGATAAATAGGGATTTGCCCTTAATTATTCATGAAGAACATTTGGCAACAGTAAAATTATATTCGCAGAACAGGTTTATAAACCAGCTAATTATAAATTAAGTATGCAAGAGAAAATTGCTAACCTTGAAATTAAAATATTTTATGATTCTGCAATTACGAAAAAGGTAGAGAATTATCCAAACCCCGGTGTGAGCAGGGGCCCCACCGACGGCACAGCGCAGGCCAGGGCAGTGATAGCAGAGCGGACGGGCCCGGGAAAGGGGCCCCCCACCCCGCCATGGAACCATGAGTGACTGGCTTCGTGGACACCGGGCAGCTCTGCTTGTCCTGCTCAAGTGGAACTTCGCAAGGGGACATCCTCACAAAACCGGTGTCTGCTGCACAGCGCCGGTGAGCACCCCTAGAAAGCCCGGGTCTGCGGAAGGACAGCACACGTCACCCCTGCTGTTGTCAAGTCCTGGCACGTGGGCAGGCCAGCGTGTTGCCGTTGCTGCACTCAGGGTCCACGAGGAGGCCCCTGAAAGCTCCTCTGCCCCCTCCTCACTTTGCTGCCCCCCACCCCCGCTGCGGTGGGGGTCCACAGCGAGCTTGGGGTCCTAAGGGACCACACCGTTGCCAGAGGCAGAGATGCGCAGTGCCACTTGTGCCCACTAGAGGGCCTCTCGCCGCGGCATCCATGGGGCGCCCTGGGATGCCCTTGTGCAATCAGGACACAGCTCCCCGCCTGCCAGCCAGCTTGGGACAGACCCTTCCTCCCAGCTGGGTGGTCCTGCCTTCCTCCCTGGCTCTTCTGCCAGCAGACTTCCTTGTGGAGGAGCTCCGTCCGCACACCCCCAACCGCGACCTCGGCAGCCCCCAAGAGCTAAAGGGCCAGCAAGGCCCGTGCGTGAGTTTCAGGAGCCCTTGCCTTCCTGGTGTGATTCACAAGGACACACATGGGCCTGTCGCTCCCGCCGCAGCAGCTCGAGATCCTCAACCTTCATGTGGGCCGATGCTAAGGGAGCTCAGGAAAGCAGCCAGGATGAATTCATGGAAGAATATTGTGTTTCAACAACAACAGAAAAAAGAGGCCGCGCTCCCTAACTTCTTTTCCTGTGGCTATGTGGCAGGTGCCCCAAATGCAAGCCGGAGAGACTCCGCAAACACGGAGGCCAGCCCCCGCACCTCCACGGATGACGCCGTACCTCGGTGACTCGCGTGCGCGTCCTCCGTGCTCCTGAAATCCAAGACAGTGAGCAAGACCCACTTCAGTGGGGTTTTCCTCTTTCTTTTTGGTTCTGCAGAGTTTTGACTTCCCGAGAGCAGAGAGCCCAGTGAATTGCTCACGTCACAGAGAAAACAGCGGCAGGCACCCCAGCCTGCCCCAGCCGACGCCCCAACGCTCCAGGACACAGCTGCGGGTCAGGCAGCCAACCGGTCGGCGGGTCTCCGGGAACTCAGATAATGAACATTTTTCTTGGATAAAATCCTTCATCAAGATGCTAGTGGTGTCGTCTTGCATGGCAGACGCTGAAACTTGAAATTAATGAACGACAGAACCTTCAGCAAAGTGGACCCCCCGGCTGTGGGTACCGGCGCCCCTGTGCCGTGGCTGGGAGGGTCACCACCCCAAGCTCCTGCGGGGCTCTAACCCGGCCACGGCCGCGACTCGGAGAACAGACAAACCTCCACCACTACTTCGCCATCACCCACTCCAGGATCCCCAGGGCCCAGAAGGGACAGCAAGATTTGAGGACAAAGATGACGTCCCCGAATGCCAAGAGGTGTGACGTGCCAAAGAGCAGCCTCCAGCCCCCCTCCGGCCCTGGCTTCGTGAAGCCCCTTCTACCAGTTAGGTTAATGCCATTGGCTGGTACCTAAAGAATTTTTCTATCATTTGGAATATGGACTATTTACCATTTGATAGGATACATTTCTTTCTCTACCTCTGGGATGCGCCCAGATGCTAAGCAACTTCCCCTAACAATATTTAAATTGCTTACAAAGCCTCTCTAAATATTTGCTATGTATTTAGCATGCCTAAGATTTGCCCGTTATCCCAAAGTCTTTTTGTTGTAAATTGCAATTTTACAACTTCATGCTCGTGATATATTTTGACAAAGCTTTGCTGACACCCTCTATTGGCCTCCGAAGGCAAAAGAGCTGATACTCCATGAGCCACCAGAGAACTCTGGATTTGTTGTGCGGCTTGCTGCCACTTTGCCGTCCTCAATCTGCATGGAAAAAGATTAAACATTCAATTTGTTACTTGATAGGCCACAAGGTTCGCCACTTACCATACAAATGGAAAACATTACTGTCATTCCTCAACTTGCTTGCCTGAGTATTTTATTATTTGTAATATTTACTTCAGGGAAATTATGATTCATGTCATATTTATCTTCATGAAAAATGAGCATCTAAATGGAAATCACCTTTTGAATGTACCAGGATATAGTGTAATACTAATATGCTTCATGAACTATAAAATTTAGTCACAGTATATGGATATATTATAGCATGACTTTAATACTCTCACATCAAGCAAATTTTCTCTGTGTTAAGCTGATACTCGGAGCCCTGATTCCAGTTTGATAACCATTACACTTACATGATGGTACAAGTCACTGCCTGTAGATTTATGTCCCCCTCAGCTCTTTTGCATTAATCTGCCTCTGAATAAGCTATTCGCACTTCCTCCACTGCATGCAGGAAATTGAAATAAGGTGCAAATTTGTCGGCCTTAAATCTGAACAAGCACAGACAGATAGTTTTCACCTGATACCATCCATTTGTTTCAAGTAAATACAAAAGACATTTTTTATTCTTTGTCTTTGTCCTAAGGCCGTTCTTCACGAGAGCGACTGTTGTGTTTTCCCCTCCATATTTATATCCATTTTTGCAGAAGTCGGAGTTAAATGAACTGGCTGCAATTAGCTCGGGTTCCGACTCACGATGTCATCTGCACGGATACACGGGGTCCCCAGCGGGCTCCGTGCCATCCTTCGTGGCCCTCTGGCTTCCAGCGTGCCAGCTCAGGGGCCCACGGCCCACCCTCCAGAACCCCCTTGGATAACCAGAAACCATAAAACTTCAGGGGCTCACGGAGTCCTCCATGTGGCCCTGGTGAGAGGCATTTCGATTCATTACAGCGCTAGTTCCAAAACA
>NC_081293.1:2670000-2707500 GCF_030435805.1 Mustela lutreola | reverse complement strand
GGGCGAACAGAACCGCCAAGCGTTCGGTTAGAACATAAATAAATAAAACCCTCCCGACGTGCCTTGCGGAGGCAGGGGTGGCTCGCAAGGGAGACCCCGGAGCACGGACACGGGGTCCCCATCCTCCAGGCTGGCCAGACCACAGCTGCAGGCGGGAGCGAAGTGGGGAGTCAGACCTGCTCGTCCTCCGGGCTCCCAGGGCGGCGCGAACGCACCTGCTAGACAGAGGGGGCCGGGGGCATCGGCACCGCGCAGAAAAAAATTTAAGGCGCGGATGGGGGAGAAGTTCCTACGAGGAATCTGGTCCTCTGTTCGCACGCTCCTTCCTTCAGTGATTGCCATGTTATTTCTCTCCTCTTTTGATTGATGTTTTAGTCGGAGCTGTCATTAGTTAAATTAATTTTCTCTCAAAGACAGTGGAATAAGGTCCACAAAGGCAAATCTTAGGAGACTATAAAAGTAGACCATAATTTGGAGGAGATTCAGATGTGTTCCCTGTTCTTGTCGCCGCTGCAGAGAAACACTTTAATTTGATATGAATTCCTCAAGAGAAACTTTAAATTAACTTAGATTTAGCTGTGTTTGAGGGATAGCAATTCAAAGCAACAAAATAAAATACTATTTGCTGACTCCGGTGTTTCTATGTTCATGCTTCTATATGTTCCTTTTTATTTTCTGCTCAGGCTAAATAAATGCCAATATTCACCTTGAAAGAGTCATCATAAAGTAACTCCCTTGGGATATAAAAATATACTTCTCTCATCTTCCATCCAAACAGCATCAGATGAAGTTAAAAGGCCTGGTAAATGTGCTAAAATCTGCTTCGGTGAATTACTTTTTTCCAGGATAACTGAGCAGCCGCCACCTGAGCTGTCAGGAAGCCAACGGAACGGAAGTGTGGCTTTTAGAACCCAAGAGGGGGCACCGATGTCGAGGGGTGGGAGGTGGGGGGCCAGCTGGGGACAGGCATGGTCGACGGTTGGGATGGGGCTGGGGGAGACAAAGACCCAAATGCACACGCGGACGCTGCAACGCTCAGAACTGGAAAGGTCCTTGAAGACATCTGGTCCAGCCCCCAGGGAGGTGAAAGCTTCGCCAGGCCGGGACCCCCACCTCATCCCAAAGGGCTTCTAGTTCTTATCACTTCCAAGAAGTTCCAGACACATCTGTTTGTTTCCCAAACAGACACCAGATCGGCCATCCTATGTCCGCACTCTGCGCCTATGAGCCCGCAGAGGGTGTATGGCATGTGGTGGCTCCAAGCTTCCCTGTTCACGATGGCCACGCTTATCCATTTCCTTGCTTCACGTGATTTGCTCCCATGGTCCACAGGATGGCCAACTCCAAGGGGGACTGAGGCCACACCTGTGACCACCTCTGGTCAGGGTAATGGAGCCCAGTGAGGTCCTAATGCAAACCTAGAGGTTGGGGGAGGTACGGACATCACCCACCAACCCAACAGCCACGAGGACCAAGTTCAAGGACCAGGTAGCCAAGGAGACCGTGCATGACCCCACACCCATGTGGGCCAAGTTCAAGGGCAAGATCGGTGCCTCATTCATTCAGCTGGGAAGCCTCTTTGTGGTACGCCCTCCAGTAAGAACCACTCTGAAATGTAGGGTGCTCTTGACATCTAAGTAAGTGGGTCCTTCCAGGTCATACAGTCAAGTACATTTGGAGTGTCTCCTCCAAGTGGCTGTGGCCCTCTCTGCTGGGAACGAGCCAGAGGCCGCTAACGCACAGCTGCCATTTTCACATGACTTACCGCCACTCCGGCAATGTCATAATTATGACGCCTAAACTTACCCTGTTTATTTGCAGGCTAGAGGAATGCATGATTGTTTATTTTTATTACAAATATTGATGGTAACTCACAGGCATTTACTTCATTGCCATTTCAAGTGAAATTGCCCATCATAAAGTATCTCTAGAATTCTTATCCTGATGAGCTTCCTGAGCTGGTCCGGGGTGCGAGCCTCCCATTTGTCTTAATTTTATTTCGCTCTCCCTAACTGCACACACCACTTCAGGAATATCTGGAATTTTGTTTTAATTGTACAGCTTTCAACTTGCGCCACATTTCTCTTTGTGTTGAAAGCATCCCGGTGATTTATCCTCATTATTGTGTAAATAGGTTTCGGCAGTTCTCAGTAAATAAAACAGAGACTGACAGGAGGAGAAGAGGGAATTTGCTTTCCTACCAATTAGAGTAGCCTTAGGCAGTACTTTTAAGAGGAGATAAATCCTGCAAATCACTAAAATGATCCTGTCACATGCACCAAATATTAAAATCGCACAGCGGCGCCCTCGGTACGGTTTGCTGTGGTTTAATGAGTTGGGGTGGGCGCAGTTGGGGACCCTTGACTGACAGCAGAGCTCACGCCCAAACGCGGCTCCCCAGCCAGCGTGGCCAGATGGAAAATCACAATCCAGTGGAAGAGGCAGCTTCTCAGCTCAAGAATATTCTCAGATTGTCTTTTCATCTCCTACCTGTGAAATCCTCCCCCTGCCCCCGGGGATAGATGCAAACTCCGCGTCACCTTGGCCGAAGCCAGGCCTGCGACGCCCAACACGCTATCCATCCACAGACTCCAGACTCGGAACCACTAAGGGAGCAACCTGTTCACACCGTTGTCGAGTCTGGAGGACATTCGGTTCCCTTCCCCTGCTATCACACCCCGTCCCCTAAAACGGGGTGCCAGGTACTGGTCCCCTGCAATGAGATCGTTGGGGAGACATCAGGAACTTCCAGAGAATTTTTTTTTTTTTTAAACTCTGGTTTTATCTCGTGTATTTTCTCCAGCTTTACGAACGGTCAACCCAACCCCGAGAATGCCAGCTCGGAGGAAACCACCAGCACTTTAAATAAGACTCACGGGGTTAGGGCTACCCAGGCCAACGGGACTTGGGGAGCCAAAGCATGCAGCCTTTCCTCATGGGGCCGTGCGGACCCCCGAACCATGGGGCCCTCCTTGGGAGCCACACCTGTGAGGCGTCATTTAGCACGATGTGACAACGGCCAACAAGAAGTTCATCATGGAACCCAGAGCCACGGAAAGCCCCGGAACAGACAGCCCAACGCAGAGACCGGCTGTTCCATATTTCTCAATAGCTGCCTTTACTCTGTCCACCACGGTCAAGTCTTACCTGGTGACACTCACACTTCGTGTTTTGAGCAATGACTGTTCGCTTGTTACGGCGTTTTTGTGGGGATCTTTACGAGAGTGTAACTAACTGTGTGACAAGAACTTCCGTAACTGGGGACCCCGGGTCAGGAGCACATTAAAACCAAACAAGGCACACAGGACTTGTGCACGGCGAGAAGCAGGACAGGAAGAGACACCAGGACAGGGGAGGCAGGGAGGGGCCAGACTTGTCCCTCCCCACCAGCTGCCCCTGCCCTGCACGCAGGCAGACCGAAACCTGAAGGGCAGGCCACACCTAAGGGAGTGGGGCTGACACGGGACTCGGGAGAGCTGAAGAGTCCAGGTCCTTCTCCAGGAACTCATCACCTTAACCTTCCAGGACACGGGCCGAAAAACATGTCCTGAGTCACAGAAGCAGCACAAGCGAAAGAAAAGACATGGTCCTGGGACTTGACCAATGTCAGGGGGGCCCGGCCCCACTTCCTGGAGAGCTCGGATGGCAGCCGCCCCAAGGTCCACCAGCACGTTCACAGGTTGAGAACGATCACGTGCTGGCCATCCCAGGTGGTCCGACTTAGCATCTTAGGCAAAGGCAATACCAAAGCCATACAGTCAGTTTCCAAGGTCATTATTTTTGCACCAATAGGTGTTTGGAAGGCCCGAGGTGCCTGGGCCCCTGCACAGAGTGTCCCTTGGGAGGGGCCACCAGACTGTTAGTATCTGGTTGCTGTGGCTATTCTACTGGATTCTTTTCACTCACATGCCCATCTACCATCCCCTAAACATGTGCTCTGGGCTAAGGTCCATGAGTGGGGAGGTCACAAAGGCAGCATCTCGTCCTCAGCCAGTTCGGGCGCAATCCCCATACACACCGTCGGACCTACTCTAAGAAGAAACGCATTCCAGAGATTCTGGTGCTTATTTTAAAAGCGTTTATTGGGCTGCTTCCCAATGGGCTGCTTCCCAATGGCCCCCCAGATGGATAAACACCCACAAACTCCCACAAAAAGGGAGAGGAAGGGGAGCTAGAGGACATGATGTCTGGGGACAGTCAAGTCCATGTCCTTGTGTGGGCCCCAAGAGATACCTTCTGCCATGATGGGAGACCATGGGTAGCAGGAGGACCCCAGGGACGGAGTTCAGGGCAATATTAGCTGCTGTGAAGGGCACCCTAGGGACCACAGCATTTTGTTACCAGGAGGGGACTCTGAGCTCAAGTTCAATCCTGAGCTGAGAGAGAGGCAGGAGGGAGGCGACCAGCCAGCAAGGCCCCAACCTCCCTCCCTCTGCTCGCTCTGTGCCCGAATCCTGCACACAGTCCCAAAGGTCGCCCAGCAGTGTCACCATCACTGTTGGAAGAGGGGACCCCATGCCTCAGGGCCAGGACACAAGGTCTCCCTCTGTGGCTGAGGGGGACAGTCCGTGGAAGGGATTCAGGCTGTCAACTTCTCCCGACCTGGAACTGGTCCTCCCCAGGTCCTCTCTGATGGTCTGCCAGCTCCCACCTTCGCAGTCCAGGTGCCAGAGCCCCGGCACCCCCGCACTGCCCCAGACCACCCAGTCACGCCTTCTGGTGCTTTCCCTCCCGCAGTCATCCTGCACGGCCTGCAAACACACCCAGGGTCTGGCAGGCTGTAGATCCATACGCGGATGGGCGGATGGGCAGACACAGAGCTAGCCGTCCACGTGCAGACATGAATGGGGGCATTCTGCACTTTATCTGTCTGCAGCTCTACAACCCACCTGGATACTTACTCCCATCTCCACCCATCCCCACGTAGGTGTAAAGACAGCTCCGTCTCCACACCCGTCTGTGCGTCCGTCCACCCTCTAGAGCAGAAGCAGCATTTCACCGCTTCCCTCAAACTAACAGACCTTCAGTAGGGATTTCCTGTGTGAATACATGAGTGTGTAATTAGCTGTTCCTAAAGGCACAGAAGTAACTCCCTCTATAGCTCCCTGCACGGTCACATGTTCCCTGAGCAGGGAACAGCCTACGTGGGGAACAGAAATAACGAAGTATTTCTGAAGAAAATATAGACCCATTCCTATGAGAAGACTCCCACCAGCAGATGAGTGAGACAGAAAGAGCAAGCCGGGGCCTCGCAGGGGTGAGGCCATGTCCCCGCTGGACAGTGCCCTCCAGGACGACGCCTGAGACCCCAGGGGCCCCACCGTCCACCCCTTCCATTCTTGTACTTTAGTCCATTTGGGGGTGGATACTGGGGAGAGGCTAGTAACTCTGTCATGGCTTTGGTGGTTCCCAGAAGGCCACCGTGGGACCCCGGAGCACGCCATCCAGTGTGGAAGTCACAGCCAACGTGGTAACAGATCACAGATATGGGGCTGGTCCTGGGGGACACATAGGCGTGCCCAGTGCACAGCGGATTTCCAAACTCAGCATCAAAGGGAAATTTAAAACAGCTCAGCCCTTTCTTGTACTGACGACATAATGAAACAACACTGTTTTGGGTCCACTGAGTTACACTGAAAAATATAAAAATGACTTCACTTGCTTCTTTCTACGTCGTTAATGCGGCCAGTAGAGAATTTGAAATGGCATCTGTGGCTCGCGCTCCCCACCCGCTGGCCAGTCCTAGCCGGAGGTGGGCTGCCTTCCCCAGGGGCAGCTCCTGACCTGGCCTCGCGCTCCCACAAGGAAGCAAGAGGCGGGGAGGCCTGAAGGATGGCGCGGGCCCTCACACACCACCCCTGGAGGACGGGGGCCCCCGCCCACACTGCCACGCCTGGAGACCACACAGCTCGGGGAGAACAGGACACTGGCCTAGGACCCCAGGAGGCCCCCAAACCCAGAGAACTGGCCTCGTCTACACCCCGTGTGGTGAGTTGCCTTCAGACACTGCAGGAGCCTCGCCAGCCACCCCTGCAGGTCGGGCCCCCAAGGTGATATTTGTTTCATTAATGCAATGCTCAGACACTCAAACACTGCTTCACATTCTAGAGTGATTCCAAAAGTGATTTCCACAATATGATTTACATACTCGCCGAGTGTAAATTTAGAATAATTTGGCCTGAATGGTCCTTGCTAAAATAGATGGCCACGAGAAAAGAATGGCGAGTAAAAGCAGCTTTACTCAGAATCCAAGCAATTTGCTGGTGAACACATGCAGCATTTCCCCAGATTATAATTTACACTGTATTAACTGTCAAGAGCGCTTTTGAGAAATATAGATAACAATTCAGATGCAATCGATAGGGAGTGACAGTTGATTTTAAAGCTTAATGCAAGACAAGAAAGAAATGACTGGGCATCAGCTTGGAAGAATAAATTTGTTTTGTATTTGATTTTTGTGTTAAATTTATTACTGCCAAGAAGAGCTCTCTTTCAATGATATTAAGAACAAGATTGAGAAATTGCAACACGCCCGCCTCTCCCGGTTTTTGGAGCATTTCCAGTGCACGCCGGTGCCCCTACTCGGTACCGGGGTACACAGCCCGCTGGGCCCCCACGGTTCCTCCGGGTCTGCACCCCCAGCGTGCCCCATGCCTGCTCCCCACCCCTGGGGACCAGCCCTCCCTGGGGTGCAGGTGCACCTCCTCCTGGCCAGGGGAGGACAGGACAGCCCCCAGAGCAGGCTCTGGAAGTGGCCCCCAGAGCAGGCTCCTTCCACCAAAGTGTTCCCACAGCCCCGCTCCCTCAAGCAGAATCCAGTGAAAACAAAAATCTGAAAAAACGTCAGGTCGGCATGTGATTGATTGAGAAGGGTTGGGATATCCTCGTCATAGTCAATAGAAGCTTTTTTTTCCATTCTGTCAAAATGTCCAGTGTCTATAATCTTAGGGTTTGATGTTCCTTCTGTGCAATACCACAAGGAACTTCCTTGACAAATACCAGGGAAAAAAATTTCCCTTTGGCCCAACTCTATTATACGCAGTGTTCTCTCCCTCCAGCTGGGGTTGCTTCAGCGGAGCCCGTGCGCTCGGAAACCCACCAGCGCGGCCAGAAATGAAATGATGAAAGTTGCCACAGTTCAAACTTATCCATACTTCTCACTTATGACATGATTGATTTTCCTTCAGAGCGCTCAAATACGGGGTTGTCTGCCTTCTTTTCTCGCTGTGGAAACGGCTAATGTATACAGCCGTGGCCCGCCAGCGAGGGGGAGCCGCTGACACATTGCAGAACAACTGAAATGAATACGGATGAAATTTGAAAGTGCAATTTTCCATCTGTCAATCACCTTTCAAAGGGACCCGTGAACCACCAATCGGGAGACCCTTGGCGAGGGCGTCCCCGCACGCGGCCCGCCACGCCACGGGGCCCTTGGCCTCATTAATCAAGATATTAGCGACTGATCAAAGTTTTGCCCAGGTACACGGCACCGGCTCACCCTGCTCCAAGCACGCCTCCTCACGTTGTTCTCCATGTTATTGATAATTTATATTTTGAATTAAAACGAATGGTCTCCTCCTCGACAGAATTTGATTAGGTGACGACAAGATCTATTTCGCTCACTCCGGCGACGGCACGCGGCAGGTCCCTCCCTGCGCTGCCTCGGAAGAAAACGTGAGGTGCTCCCGAATTAATAATGAATGGTCACCCCAACCCTTCCTGGCCGCAGTGCCGAGATGCCTCGAAATACAGCCAATTAAGGTTTATTTAATTATTAAGGTTGAATAAATAACAGCGAAACATGTTAAAAATCTTTCAGTTTCAGTCAATCATAATAAAAAATTAATGAGACTGGATAGAGAGCCATAAAAACTGATAGACTGCGATCGTGAATTATAAATTGGTATTGATTTTTTCCTTTGCAATAACACTCCCAGGTAATCGTATGTTGTCACATGTAAAGTGCACTTTCCTGGTCGAGACTAATATTAACTATCAAATATAGATGAGACGGAGACATTTATGACACTTTGGATTTCACAAACAAAAAGCAAAAAATACCGTCCGTGGAATAACAGCGGCACCGAGCCGAGAACCCCAGGGTGTTTATGGGAGCCGGCCGGGACCCCACTGAGCCGCGAACTCATAAGACACAGTTACCTTATTCTTCTCCTGCCATTTCTCCTCTGATATGTTACCTTGTTAGTATCACTAAGAAAAGCATAAATATTTTTTATTATTTGTGAGGCTCATCCTGTCTTGCTTAATAGACAGGCCACATGGAGTTAAAGCCATATTATATGACCTGGTGCAGAAGTGATCATTCAAAAACCCAAAGCACATATTTTATACCGCCTGGCTTTATTAATTCTAAGCCCCCAAGAAATAGCGGGAGGATTTTCCGGCTTTCTGTTTATTGAAGTAACATGGAAACAAACAAGACATTTCCCTCGGCTAGCTCCGATAAAGTGGACAATTACTATTGGCATTCTACATGTAAATATTCAACACTTCACAGCTAGTTTGTACCTAAATACCCATTAGATGTTGCTACAAGCCTGGACACCATTTCCCAGCAGAGCTACATGGGCCGTCCTGGGCAATGGTTATTGGATTAGCGCGAACACAAATCTCGTTCTAAATAGCGCTGGGAGGGCCTCAGCCTGGGCGAGAGGGGCTGCCCCTGAACGGGAAGCTTCCTTGAGTGACACAAACCAACTCCTCCAAGAAAACCCAGACAAAGCCCGTGCTGGCAAGCCCACCGCCGCTGGCCGGGCTAATTGATAACCCGTCGCTGCAGTTCGTTACCGCTGATCGGACTTCCCTCGTTTGGGAAGAAAGCACAGAGGAGATGCCGTGGGCACGGGCCAGCTCCGAGCACACGTGGGTGGCTGTCGGAGCACCTCCGTCCCCATCTCCCGCCCGTGCTGCCCAGTCTGGGGCAAACGCCGAGCGGCACAGAGCCACCACCCTTGTGGGACAGAGCCCTCCAGGGCGTGATCAGAACCACGACACCCGAGCCGAGTGCTGGCCAGCTCTACAGGAAAGGACTGCCTCTTTACGTAACGTCTTCGATTTCTTAAAGATACACCAAAAGTCTGTTTTTTATGTAATCTGAGTTTAAAATGCAGACGTGACGCGCCCACCCTGATCATGAGCCCTGCCTGCCGAGGTTTTCTCTCTGAACTGAAGTGTTCTGTCCCTTTCCAGGCACTTGGGACTTGGAAAAAAGATGGGCCAGGAGTACTCCGCCTGCTACGGCGGCTCTCTCGTCCATTCGCCTTCCCAGGACTGGAAAAAGCCACTGCTCAGAAGGCTGTGCCCCTCCACACTGATGCCCTGGACGGACGCAGCTGGAGGTCTGGGGACCGGCTCGCTGCTTTGGTCTGTCCTGGGAGTAAGACAGTCCCATGTCCAGGAGAGCTCCTGAGCCTCTCACCTTTCAGACCAGCGGCTCCCAGCACCCTTGGTCTCCAAAGATGCCACCAACCAGCATCCGTTCCCCGGGAAACTCCAGCCAGCCCTGCTGGCCCAAGAGGGGCCACCTCCCCGCCATGTCCCTGCACTCTCAGAAAAGGAGGTGACCTTCCCCAGAAAGAGAAGCCACTGGGCAGGGCAACAATAGTCACCCTGGCTCTGAGGAGAGGCCACAGCCTCTCACTCCCCTGTCCCGGACAGCGGCTAAGCCTTACAGTCAGCCCAGGAACAACTCTGATAAGCTCCGGAATCCAGTGGCCCGAACTGGGCACCAGCCCGCACCTCAGCCTCGCCTGTGTGCCCTCCTGCACTGGCCGTGGATCCGCCACAGACATCACGGGCTGCCAGGGACCCAGGTGTCCAACGGCAGCCCCGAGACTTTGCAGGGGTCCCCCAGAACAGTGGCGCCCACCCCAGGCCTCTCCGCCTCTGAGGGCCCAGCTCCCAACCTTCCCTCGCCACACTGACCTCCGCGCTCTGGAAACAATTACTCCGGGAAGGCCTGTCAATATCATTATTTTTACAAGAAATCAATACGCCTCACAAAGTTAATGGGGGATTCAGGCAGGGAGCGTTTACCTCCTCACTGTCAGGGCTCAGCTCCACTCGGCACCGATGACAGATCTGCCGACACCCAGCAGACAGACAGCGAGCGAGCGTGGAGAGGAGGCCGGCCGCCGCAGGCAGGCGTGGAGACCGCGGGCAGGCGGGGAGGCCTCCAGCCCGCCACGCTAACGAGCCCGCCCAGGGTCTGTGGAGCAGAGACCCCCGAGCCCTGCTGGTGGGTACGAGCACAGCTAGCCCAGTAAGGCCTGGGTGCCCCTGTAAAGGGATTACTTGACAAGTTTCCTTAAGCACTGACTGTGTAAACACCAGGTCCCCTAGGCCAGGACAGGGCCTGGAAGAATTAAGAGCATCCAGCACTCCTAACAAAAGAAACAGCCTCCCCCCCCCCCCCCCCCCCCGCCTAGCCACCCCTGTCATGTGCTTCACAGGGAAAAAAACCTGAAGTAACATTAACACACACACATGCATACTATGCACACATATGTTCATATGTGTGTAATCCAAATCAGAAATAACTACACTCAGAATCCCAGAATCCAGACCGGAGGGGCCAGAGAGCCCTCCCTACCACCAATCTGGCAGATATACATCAAATCTCAATGAAAATATTTTAATACCTCCACTCAAGAACCTGTTTTTTTCATCAAAGCCGGCAGGTTCACCAACCGCCCCCATGTCTTCTACCTCCCTTATACCACAGCCCGGAGGTACACAATCAAAGTGACAGAGAGGGGCACCTGGGTGGCTCAGTCGGTTAGGCATATGCCTTCGGCTCAGGTCATAATCCCGGGTCCTGGGATCAAGCCCTGCATCAGGGTCCCTGCTCTACCGGGAGCCTGCTTCCCCCTCGGCCCCCCTCTCTCTCACTAATAAATAAATTCTTTAAAAAAATAAATAAAAGGAATGCCATCCTTGTGACACCTGGGTGGCTCAGTCAGTTGAGCGTCTGCCTCTGGCTCAGGTCAGGGTCCTGGGATCGAGCCCCGCATGGAGCTCCCTCCTCAGTGGGGAGCCTGCAGCTCCCCCACTTGTGCTCACTCTCTCTGACAAGTAAGTCAATAAAATCTTTAAGAACTAAATAATATTAAAAAGTAAAGTGACAAAGAGGGGCATCCATGGGGCTCAGTCACTTGGGCGTCCGACTCCTGATTTGAGCTCAGGTCATGCTCTCAGGGTCATGAGACGGAGGCCGCCTCAGGCCCCGAGCCGTCTGCCTGCCATGCTCTCTCGGCCCCTCCCCTGCTCACGCTCATGCACGCACACTTTCTCCCCCAAATAAATTAATAAATAAAATCTTTAAAAAAATAAAGTGACAAAGACAGCCCAAGTATGGGACTTCATACTCTAGTCTACCCTGAGACATGGCCCTAAGAGACTTGCAGACCCAGGTCTCCCCACTCAGCTGGGTCCACACACCCAGCCTCCGTGTGATCACAGGGTTAACATGGGGCTCAGAACTGTCCCCTTACTGTTGCAACTCAGCACAGCCGAGCCTGTGAGGCACAGGTGCAGTGAGACCATGGCCACTAACAGAAGATCCACCACACGAAGCATGGCTCAGAGACTTGGGACCCAGCA
Source organism: Mustela lutreola (assembly GCF_030435805.1). Lineage (NCBI taxonomy): Eukaryota > Metazoa > Chordata > Mammalia > Carnivora > Mustelidae > Mustela > Mustela lutreola. Next base: position 2,695,878 of record NC_081293.1, on the reverse strand, counting down.
TCAGAGCCCGAGGCACCATCACAGGTGTTGTGGTCCACAGGCCACTCCCACCTCCCCGGCACCTGCCTTCTAGGCGGCTCCCCAACCTGTGGCCCAGGAGAGCGGGATCCTCCACAGAGCAGGGCAAAGGCTGCCCCACCCCTATACGGAACGCAGCCATGACCACAGCCACAGGGCACTTGGGCCTCCAGCCCTGGAAGCCGCAGGACACAACTCTGGGTGAGGTCAGAGGGACACACCTACGGCCCTTCCAAAAAATCCTCTGCTATTACAGAACTGGCTTCGAGGACTGTCCTCAGTTCACCTGACGGGCCCTTCCTCCGTAGACCCTGTCCCGGATGTCCCTCCCGCTCCTGCGTGGCCGCGGCAGCCCTCCCAGGATCCACCACATCCCACTCCTAAATCTCTGTGCCCACCCAGGAGCCCAAGCCTGGAGGAGTGGCCGCTGGGCCTCCAGGAAAGGGCCTCCATGTCCACAAGCTGCTCCCCCCAGGGTAGAGGGCGCAGAGTGGGGGTGGGGGAGGCAGGGCGAGAAGGCGGGCTTCGCAGAAGAGCAGGGGCAGACAGGGAGCAAACCTGTCGTTCAGAACCCAGAAGGCCAAAACCCCACCAGGGAAGATGGAGGGAGGTGGCTTCCACGGTGGATCTGGGGACACAGTGACCACCGGCTCCTACAGCAAAATGCACCTGCGGGGCACCCAGACCCAGACCCACGCGGGGACATCCACGCCCTGGGAGCACTGCCCCGCGGTCTCGCGGGAACGTGGCCAACCAAGACCAAAGCGCACGTGGGCAGGAGTTCCGATCGGGCCGCACTGGGCACACGCGTTCACGGCTCCCGCTGGGCTCCCGCTCCCGCTCCCGTGACCACAGCACACGCGACGGCCGCGCGTCCACTCACAGCGCCTGGTGCGCTGCCCGCGAGGCGAGGTGGCTCAGGAGGCGTCCCCGTGGGTCCGCAGAGGGCCCGGGGCGCGCTGCTCGGAAAGCCCGCACAAAGCACACATGGGGGGCGGGAGAGGGTGGGGAGGGGGTCGCACGGAGAATTCGAACTATGCGGGGCTCTTCCTGCGAGCGGAAAGCGCCCTCCACACGGCGGCTCCCAGGCGGGGGGACGCACAGGGCCCGACGCTGGAAAGGGGCTCGGGAACCCTAAGAGCGTCTCGGAAGCTCCTCTCCCCGCTATGGGCAGTCTGGAATGCACCCCGGCCCCTTCTGCGTCATCCCCCCCGCTCTTCACAGCTCCTGAGGCCTTAATGCGAACCATATGCAGAGCCGCCTGCTCGCCAGGCCCGGGCAGCCGCCGCCATGGGCTCCTGCAGGATGGGAACGAGAGGTCTCCGAGGGGAAAAACAACAAACAGATCTCTTGTCTACAAAGCAGAACTCAAAACATTTTTCATGCATTCTAGGCTTCTCGAGAGCAGCAGGCTGTTTAAAAAAAATACCTGGCCCAAATTGAGCATTTGCCTGACATGATGGAAAAGTGAGCACTATTTTCTGTTATATTGCCCCTATTCTACATCGACAAGAATATATTTTTTCCCTGTTCCCAACTGATTTCACAGCAGTGAACTCCGTTTATGAATTATCTGACACATTTCTTGCAATTCTTCTGACAACAGTGCTCAGTGGAAATTTCAAGGCCCCTCTCTTCTGACAAGTAGAAATATCAATATTTGAATAAATTGTGGATTTTAAACTTCTCACTCTGATGCGCCACAGTGAGGAAGACTGAATTCTTCTCTTACTGGGTCTAATCCCCCTGAGCCTCGGGAGGAAATCTGTGCGCGGCGCTTCATTACGAGAAAGCGGTGCTGAGTGACACTTGAAACACACGCGCGCGGCCGGATGAAGTTTACTTCCTTCCGACGACACCCGGCGGCCCCGCGCTGTCCCGTCTCGGGAAGATCGGCACAAGCGCGGCGTCAGAGCAAAAAGCCGAAATGTTGATTCACAAATTGACAGGCCAATCTTTAAACAAATGCGCTTGCTGGGGGGAGCGCGTCTCCGCTCGAGCTGAGCTCCTCGCGCCGGCCAGCCGCGTCCCGGCCTGATTAGGAGGCGCTTGTTAGGGCCGCGGCGGACACTCCAGCCCCGCGTTCTAACAAGCGCGCGAGGAAAACGGCGCAAAGAGAACAACATGGTCGTTACCATCTCCGGCGTCTCCGTGCGCCTGGAACGCCCGCACGCGTCTTCCCTGGCGGCTCCCGCGCGGCCACCGGCGCTCAGGTCCCTCCGTGGGCGCTCTCGGTGCTCCCAGGGCGGGCGGGAGCCGCATCCCCCTCCCTTCCCGGAGGAGCGCACCCCATCCCGAGCACGACGACGACCGACGGGGTGTATCTCCCGGGGAGCGGCCGGCAGAGCCACCTCCTCCAAGGGGGCCTCACCGTCCCGGTCCTGCGACCCCACGGCCCCCGCGGCCAAGGCCTCCGAAGCACATCAAGCCCGAGGAGGGGCCTGGGTTCTCTGGGGGTGTCCGGGAGGCCGGCTGGGACAGGAACGGCCTCAGTTTCTTCATCTGCTCAGGAGACGGCCGTGCCCACCTTTGGGTGTGTGCGCACACGGCCGGCCCTCACCAAGGGCTGGCTGCCATTTTCACACCTAAATCCCAGATGCTCTTTTCCAGAAAGCGTAAGCCAGAGCTCTTCCAGCCAAACCCTTTATTCATTCATCTCATTTCTGTCCTTCGTGGAAATTCAGCCAGAGAACTCCGGATTTGTTGTCTCAATTTCCCACCTTACGGATTACACCACCAGGCCTGGCCACTCAGGAGCTCGCGTCTTGTCCCACCAAAGCCATGCACGACACAGGGCAGTGTCAAGGTCCTAGGGTGAGACACTGTCCCAGGGGAGGAAGGCTGCTCACAGGGTCCCCCAGCCAGCAGGGACGCAGGGAGCCAAGGGCCACCCCACCCTGGCACTCATCCCCCACTTTGCCAAGTGCCAAGGCCAACCGTCGCCCAGTCTGCACAAAGAGCATCTGCGACCAGCCCTGGCTGAGGGATGGCACTGGGTGTGGATGTGCCTTCAGGCCTCTGGGTGGGGAGGGCTTGGACCACTTCCCCCCAGCCGGGCACGGGTGAAGACAGGGTCCTCGGCTCTGGACCTCACCCCTGTTCAGGGGACAGTCTCCCGTGGCGAGTGCTTTCTAAACACCAGACGTAAATGCAGCCAGAGTGGAAACAGATACTCACGCGGGGACAAGGCGTGTGGAGGGTAACAGAGAAAAGTGAAAAGTGCCTCGGCAGGACACAGTGGCAGCTCTTGTCCCTCCTGCCCCCTGGTGTGGGCATCTCTTGTGGGTGCTTTCCCCGGGGTGCAGGGCAGGGCTGCGTTGATACTAATAGGGTCTCCATCTACCCTCACCAAGGAGGTGAAGCCCTCATGGAAATGGAGACCCTCTCCCTAGGTCCCCAAGGGCAGGGGCAGACCAGTGGGGAGGCCCCCCCGGGCACCCGTCCATCCAAAAGGCAGCAGAGGACCCTCACACAGGTGGACACCCCACCGTGAGATCCCAGGGGAGGACGGAGGCCACCAACTGACCCCGGCTTCCACCCACCAGCCCCCCGACCCCAAGCATGTTGTCCCATGATGAGGGCAGGACCAAAAGGGAGGAAAAAGACCAAAAAAGTCCTTTAGTGTCACTGGAGCATCGCTTCAGGTCTGGGGAAGGCAGAGGCTGAGACCCAGAGGGCCTGGCAGGTAGAGGGAGCCCAGGGTCTGGGGCAGGGGCTCAACCTCGGCACCTGTGAGCAGGGGCGTCCCCACGGGGCAGTTAGAGCAGCCGAACAACAGGCCCGGTCCACGCCGGTGAGCAACGGGCCTCCACCTGCGTGTTCGCCACTCCTCCGTTGCCTCCGTGGCCTCAAGAAGGCAGGGGTGCGTACAGCTCTGGGTCAGCTCTAGCCTCATCCGCAGAACTAGGGCAGAGGGAGGGAGGGAGAGGACAGAGCAGGAGACGTTCGTTTATCCAGTCAACAAACATCCTCCGATGCCGGGACGGCCGCCAGCGCCTGCGGACCAGGCGGCCTCGCTGAAGGAGAAGGGCCGGCACCCAGCGCCCGGCCTGGGAGCAGGGACCCCCCACCATGAGGGCTGGAGAGCCATCTTCTTGGCCTCCGGGACAGGGAAGGGGGGACCGTGGGTGCGCACGTGCACGCACATGCGCACGGGGGACAACCAGAAGGAGCGGGGACCCCGGGAGTCAGTCCGGGAGCCCGTCGGTACACGGTGGGACGCCGCGCTGGGTCTGTTCTCCCGAGCGAGAGCCCAGACAGACACCAGCAGCCGAGGGAGCGGGAAAGCTGTGCCCACAGATGGCCACCCATTTGGAGGAAAGCACAATATTTTATCTAAGTATCCAAATGAAACACATCACCGCAAAACACCAAACACACATCCACCCGAAAATGCCCAATGACAACTCACGTTTTCCTGCTTTTTCTAGAAATTTGGGTTCAGTTCTCAGGTGAATACAGACAAGGGAGGGACCCTCAGAAGGGGCGGCCTCCACCCGCGGAGGGCAGGGCTCCTTCTCCCGCAGGCAGGGGGACGGGCACGGGGGGGCCTTCCCAACGCCCACACAAGGATTCTCTAATGGAGGAATCGCGACTTTTTATGCAGAGAGAGTAAAAAGCAGCCCCGTTCTTTAGACGGGGCTGAGGTCCAGGGAAGAGGAAAGAGGTGAGGGGGAGGCTGAGAAATGGCACACCGCGGGCACAGGCCCGAGACAAGACCAGCCCTCACGTACCCTCCTGTGAGAGGGGGCAGTGGGTGTGGAAAAGCGCCATCAAGAGCGACAAGACCCCGGTCCCCGTTCGCCACACATCGCTCGCTCCGTGGCCCTTTCCCTCTGTGAGCCTCAGACTCCGTTACCTTTAAAATGGGAATAACCTCTCACGTCTGTTGTCTCCCGGGACTCCGTCACAAGTCAGATGCCGTACAGGGAATGCTTCACGGTTCCGCCTGGTGTGGTTTAAGAACCTGATCTTGAAGTGCTTTGCAAGGACACAGAGGACCCCCAGGGCGGGACACGTGGCGCTGTCCGGGCAAAGAGACATGCAGCCCAGCACAGGTGGGCACAGCCCGCAAAGAAGACTCCATGCTAGGGGTGGTGGCCTGGGTCTGCCACAGCCCAGGGGACCGCCAGGATGACAAGGATGATGACATGCATCATCTTGAGTCTTGGGCAGAGCTCAGGACCTGGCCACAGGGGCCCCCAGTAATAAACCAGTGCCCATGTGGGGTATCCCCTGTACTCACGGGGCTCCTGCTTGTTCCAGGGTCCGAGGCCACACTGGGGACAGAAGTCAGCTGCACCCCAGGGAGCTCCTCCCAGAGGCAGCATGAGCAGGACCAAGACGGTTGCCCAAGGCAAGAACTTCCTGCGACAGGAGCAGCCCCTCCAGTTGGGGGCTCTGGGGGCCTGAGTGAGGGCCTGGCCCTGAAGGTCAGATAAAACATCTCGAAGTCCTGCAGAGAAACCCATTGACAAGAAGTACCACGGATTTGTAAAGACCAAACCCACAACAGAAGCGTGAGCTGGTCTGTGGCTCATGCTCTCAGCAGGGCGCCCATCGTGTGTCTGTCTCATGCAGGCGATGACACCGTAAAAATGATGGGTTTTCATGTCGAGAAACCCAGCAAGGGAGGAAAACAAGTTTACAAAATAAAAAATGAAACAGGCTGGGATTACCTGACTTACACGAGAGGTTTTAATCAGGGGCTTTTTCAGGCGAGGCCAAAGCGTCAGGCCCCCCGTGAGGATCTCCTGGTGGCAGGACCCCGCCGAAACTGAGGGCCCACTATCCTGATCGGTGCCTGCTGTGCTCCGTGCTCGGTTTCTCGCCCCCATCCGTCCTACCAGTGGAGGCCTCCATCTGCTCCGCGTTGCAGATGCAGAAACTCCGAGGGGGTTAAATCACGTGTCCATCCATGGTCAGGGAGGGCCTATGCAGCTCTCATGGCACCCTCCTACCCTGGGTCCCCGGAGCCGAGGACACCAGCCTAGTGTTTTAGAGACGGCTCAGCATGGATTCTTTGGGCACTCACGTCTTAGCTATAAGCCCTCAAAAGACCAACCGGGTCTCGGGACTAAGTCCCGGCCCCACATACCTTTATTAAGGAAGAAACGGGGTTGAGAGAGAAGCCTAGTTCTCACAAAGGCTCCTGTCTAGTCTAACCTGGGGGAAATCGAAGAAAACACTTTAGCTCTAGAGGAAGATCAGAAGTCCAAGTGGACCACCAGACAAAGGGGAGGGGCTTGAGGAAATGCCACAACTGCTGTTTCCCCTTCTCCCTGGGCAGCCTGTCTGGTCCTCCTCCTGGCAGGGCACCAGAGGAAACCCCAGGGGCCCACGTGGTTGTCCAATGATGATCAGGGTACCCCAGGACAGAGACGTCAAGTGGGGCCCAGATGCATGAGATTCCCATGCCCACCCCTGGCCGGGAGCAGGGACTGCTGCCACGGTGACCTCACGGGGCAGGTGGGGTGGAACAGAGGCTCCGGGCCAGCGCGCACGGAGGCCTCTTCCTCCCTTCGGCCCACAGGGCCCGCAGCATCTTCCTTCTCAATCCCTGTGACACGGCAGCGGACACCGTGCTGTTGGGAAGGGCTGGGACCTGGGGCTGGCAGAGGCGGGAGACGACCCCCACCCCAATCCACGATCAGGAGCAGCTTGTGCCGGGCTCTCACAGGCACCTCTGTCCTGGCCACGGGGCAGGGGGGGACCCAGGTACAACCCCCATACCGGGGCACAGGGAGGTGGACGGACACGCTACAGGCAAGTCCTGGAGCAGACAGGAGGTCCCGATCAGCGTCGGCAATCAGACTGTGGCAGGCGTCAGCTTCTTCATGATTTGGGAGGACGAGGAGGCCTGTGACATCTGAACTGAGCTTGCGAGTGAGGGTCCCAGGTTTGACGAGCCCAGGAGAAGGTGTTCAGGGTAGAGCAAGCAGCACAGGCAAGGCTAGGGTGTCTGGGACCAGTGGGCTGTGTGGTGGGGGGACAGTCCCAGCCGTGAGGTGGGGAGAGTGGATGAGAAAGGCAGAAGGCAGCTTTCGCTCTGCATTCCTGAGAGCCACTCCGGGAGCCTGTGGAACATGCTAGTAGCACAAACCGCCCGTGTTTATGGGGCCGACAACTTCCACCACACACCAGCGGCAGGAAGGCCGTGTGGCACCCCAGGTGCTGGTTTGGGAACCGAGCCCTAGAAACTCTGGACCCTGCCCCAAGGGGCTCCCAGGCCTGGTACTAGGGGAGGGCAGCGCGCCCCGTGTGGGGCCAGCACAGCCTGCGAGCCACCCAGGGTCGGGCATGGGCAGGCGTTCAGTAAATGCCACGTAAGGGCGACAGCCCCGGGAGTGCTCCCAAGCCCTCCCAGGCCTGCCATTTTGGGGGCAAACGTCTGGAGGAGGGACTGTCCTTGCAGCCCCCAAGGGCAGGGTGCACACACGTCTGGGGCGTTCGGAATTACCGGGAGACCTGTCGGCTCCTTACCACCCAGCACGGGTGCCGTGGCGCCACAGGTGGGAACGGACATCCCGAGGCCTCCCGGGAGCACGACCCGTTTTACGGAAGAAACAAGGAGTAGAAGAGAAAGCAGGGCCCAGGTGACTGCAGCTCAGAAGAGCCACGGGGTGTCCGGACTAAGGACCCTCCCGGAGGGCTGAGACCTCCCACTGCTGTGCACGGGATCGGACGTGCTGCCGGGGGGACGGACCAGGCAAACTGCACAGGGCCTGGTTGGCTGGTGGGCGCACAGCCCCATCGTCACTGTCATCTGGGCTCCAAGAGGGTCGCTGGGCTGTGGCACACGGAGCTCTGGGCTCAGGGCCGGAGGTCAGGGGTCCTGGCTCTCCTCTCTGGGCCTCGGTGTCCTCTTCTTCTAAAGGCGACCCCAGTGGCCCCGAGAAGCCTGCCTTGCTACTCGGAGGACAGGGACTGTCTGGGCAGAGCCAGAGAAGTGCCAGCAAAAATGACGGGATCTGGCATCACTGGGGAAGAGAACACAGATGCGCACGAGCAAACCCGGCAGGTTTTGTCTGAAAACCCGAACGGGAATCACCTTCCAGGGTCAGGAACAAATGTGGCGAGACCACAAGGAAAGGGGCACTCCAGACAAGGGTACGGGGCCATGCCGTGCAGTGGGGGCCTCAGGGGACACGGAGCACACCGGCCCGAACCCCCCACTCCAGTTGTCCCAGCCATGGACGGCTCTGCACATGGCCAGTGTCTCCGGGGGGGCAGAGTCGCCCTGGGTCGGGAACACCGGAGGAGATCATCTGCCAGCTGGCCCCTTCATGGCCAGGGATGCCTGGGACAGGACCCCACGGAGCTCTGCAGGGAGAAGCCATGAGGCCCCAAACCTGCCGTTCTTGGGAAAGGCCACTGACTCCTCTTTCAAAGCTTGCCGTCAACTCCACCTTGGTCTCCTTGCAAGATCCGGCTCCCCTGGGCTCCGGTTCCCATGAGAACCCGTTCCGCGCTGGGCTCCCACCCCGAAGGTGACGGCCACAGCCGGCTGTGCCCTGGTAGAGAACCCGGGCTGACCACGTCAGGGGGCCATGGCAGCATCCTCAAGAGCCTGGCGTGCCCCCGCATCTGGCCCTCCCAGCCCCCACACCTGCTATTCCCGCTCCCCCCGCAACTACCCTGGCTAGCCGCAGATGGCTGCACCCCTGCACTCCCCCTCGCCACGCTCTGCTCACCCCCAACGTGGCTCTCCCTGTCCTCGGCAGACACCCCGAAGACGGGCAGCCCAGCTCCCAAGCAGGTGGGCCCACAAGGGCTAAGGCAATGCTTCCTGGTCCACAGAGACACTCTGCCCACTCTCTCCGGAGGCCTACACCAACCCCACACCGCGTTCTCTGCCTGCACACGGCTGTGGAGCCCGTGCCCGCCGCCTGGCTGTGGCCTCCAGCCCCTCCCCCCGGTTGGCCCACCCTGGCTCCTTGGCGTCCCCAGGAGGCGGGACACCACGCCCAGAACCAGGGCACAGAGGGCGGAGGGACGTTCATCCAAGACCGTACGGCTGGCTGTCAGCGGGCCCGGGAGCCAACCAGGCCACTCTGGCCCCAGCGCCAGACCCCAGGAGGTCACACCGGTCTGCTTCCGGTTACCCTGTTCGCTATTTGTGCACAAACATAAACTTCCCCACCCACTGCAGCTCCCAGAGGGCAGGCCTGGTCCTGGGCAGATCTAGAAGCATCTGTGGGGGGAAGGTGAACCCCTCAGAGCCGGCTGCAGACACGGGGCGCTGACCCCCCGCCAAGTCCCGAGCCCAGCATCCATGAGTGGGTGGGAACCATGTATCTTGCACTTCGGCTCCGTGCGGGGCAACCGCAGTGCAGGGCCAGGGCTGCTGGGTGACCAGCAGCGGCGCACGCATCTCACAGATGGGGAGGCCGAGGCCCAGGAGGGGACGGCCCCGTTCCCACAGCAGCAGGAGCCCAGGAAGGAAGGGGCTGAGGGGCTCCTCTCTGCAGACAGGGTCCCGGGGAGGGTCCCGGGGAGGCTCGAGGGGAGGCCACAGCCCACCATGTGCCCACAGGAGCTGCTCAGCACACGGAATTTTCTCCCAAATTTTTCCAGGGCCCTGGGCTCCAGCTGTGTCCTTCCCTTCTCTGGATCTCAGCGCACAGAATGGGCTGGAAGAGATGCCTGGACGTGTCCATCCTCGGGCCACACAGGAGGGGCCGCGTTCAGGGGAAGGCCACGGCAGCAGCGAGCGTCAATAATGCATCCTCAACATGACTACTACTGTCTGACTCTCCACGGCACCAACGGCTGCGGGTTCCCCGACGGCTGTCTGCGCAGGGCCCGTGGCCCTGTGCCTCCACATCACACAGAGAACTCCTGCCCCCAAATAACTACACAGTCAGGCGCATCATCATAGAGGCTCAGAGACTGAACTGCCCCAGGTCGCACAGCAAGGAAAGCATGAAGCAGCTCGAGTCCCGGGCCAGCAGCCTCCAGTGCCGTCCCCTGGTCACCCCGCACACAGCCCCGGGCAGGTGCACGGAGGCCAGCCTGCCGCTGGGTCAGAGCGACAGCGCCCAGCCCCGGCCCCCAGCCCCTAGGCCTCGCCAGTCCCATCTTGTAGGGCAACGGGAGCAAGCAGGATGTTTCCCAGAATTGAAAGTGTGGCAAACTCATGAACCTGAGGACAAAGTAGATGCTCCACAAAACACATTCCACCCTGCATCTGGCTCCGAGCAGGTATTTCCTGGGTGGGAGCTCCTTCCCCACTGACCACCTGTGTTAGAACTTGGGAAAGCACACCTTCGAGAACTCGAGGCAGAGGCACTCCCGGGTGCCTCCATTGGTTAAACGTCTCCTTTGGCTCAGGCCATGATCCCAGGGTCCTGGGATCCAGTCCTTGCTTCCCCTCTGCCTGCTGCTCCCCCTGCTTGAGCTCTCTCTCCCTCTGACAAATAAATAAGTAAAATCTTAAAAAGATAATAATAACTTGAGAGCGATGTCTGGCTGGCTGGCATTAGACACGGTGAATATGTGAAGATGTATTCGCGTCACTGGTACGTTCGGAGCCTCCTGCACGGCTGAAGTTTGTAACCCGGGGAGGCAGGCTGGTGGCGGACAGGGGACGTGACTGGACCCATTCTCTGGTTTTAATCGGGGAATGTCCGTTCCTTAGACAGCCCTTCCCTGCTTCCTGCTTGCTGAGTTCCAACCAGTCATTCGTTCAAAACGGACAGAGGCTGGGGCTGTGTACAGGGGCAACCACACACACTAGTGGTCCACACACGCTCCAGCAGGGGCCACACTCGGAGAGGCTGCAGGGCTGCAGAGGGACACCTAGAACAGGGGCTGAGGCCCGCCTGCCTGAAAGCCAGGGCTGCGAGCAGTGGGGCAGGAGCTGTCCCGGAGGGGGAGGCGGCGGGCACTGGGCCTGTGGCGCTGCCCACGAAGAACTACGGGGCACGGGAGTGTTCATACAGCCCAAAGGTGGGCAGGCTGCTGCCTGGGGACAAGGGAGAGGACGCAGAGCCTGGGCTGCAAGACAACAGACGATCCAGCCAGAGACATACTCGGCCCGGACCACACCAGTGCTCACCTCGGGGGATGGAGGGAGCCTGAGCACAAGCCAGGCCTTCAGGAGCAGGTGGAACAGGCTCCCTTACAAAATCAGAAAGTCACAGAACAGAAGAGAATGACCATGTCTTGCAGACATGGGGTGGAGGGGATGTGGGGGGGCAGCAAACCTGGGGAGCACTGGAAAGGGCATACTCAAGGAAATGGTGAGGCCACCGTACTGGAGGAGGCAGGCGAGGCCCTGAATGACATGGCGAAGGACTAGGACAGTTGCCCACGGCCAGCGCTGACCAAACCTGCCACGTGGAAGCCAGCACGTCCTGGGAAGGAGCTCAAGAGCCAACTCCAGGGAGGGCCCAGTGCCAGGTGAAAGGCCCCGGCAGATGCAGGACCCCTCGGCACCCCTGAGAGGCAGGTGAGGACCATTCCCCTGGAGCAGCCGCATCTGTCACCCTCAGCCCTGACAACCCCTGGGACCATGCCCCTCAGAGCACTCTGGGGCCCGTCAGAGACCAGAGGAAGCTGGGTCCTGTTTGTCCTGTTCCGTTTTTAACGAAGCCTAGAAAGCTGAACCGCCAGCAACACTAAATTCAGGAGCTGGTCGCCCGATCAGCGGAACCTAATGGGCTCTCCAAGGGGTGGGGTGCGAAGAAATGCCGCCCGCCCAGCATCGCGCCGCTCCCGGCTGCGGCAGCCGGCACAGAGCCGAGGAGGGCGGCCTCGCTCTACCCGCACTTTGTCCGCATGGGGTCCGTCCTGGAGTCACAAGTCATTAGGTACAAAGTGGACTAAACTTACGTTTCTAAATTCAGTTAAGCAAATAAAAGTTGTTGGCTTTCGCATAAACACTCTGAGGTCTAGAGCATTAAGATCCAGAACGTGCTCCAAGCAATTTTAATCAATTAAACCAAAACCTGACTTCATGGCGGGGGGGGGGGGGGGGGGGGCACAAGCACTCAGAGGCTTTGAAACCACAGACGTGAGGTCCTCTCTGCTGCACCAAAAAGCAGCCCTTCTGGAGGGACCCCAAGAGTGTCTCTGGCGGACCGCCTGGCCTCGAACATACTCTGCATGATGGAGAGCTCACCACCTCGCGGGACAGCCATGCTCTGTATGCCACCAGCTCCAACCATAAGTCAGTGGCTCTGGATTCTGCGGAGTTCGCACTTCTCCATCTATGTCTTCTACTTCCGGCTGTCACTCTGCCCCCAGACATTCCAAGGCCCCTGAGGACAGTGGCACACGCTGCCACCAGGTCAGGGCCCCTGAGTTTGTCAGTCAGGAATGAGGGTCCGGACACCAGGAGCTGCCGGGCCCTTACGCCCAGGACATCCAGCGCCGGCTCCTTGTCGAGTGGGCTGTGCCAGGAACGACACAGAGGCAGGCGAGCTGGAGCTTTTAGTGTCAACTCTGCTTCCACCTGTTTTTTACACACGTAAGTGATGTCCCCTGCTTTGGGGAGAACTCATCAACCCCAGCCCCACCCTGCCGCGCCCCGGCGTCTGCAGCAGCCCCTGCTTCTGCTCTCAGCACCACAGGGAGCGGGGGACCGAGCTCTACAGGAGCTGCCAGCGTCCACGGCCGTTCAGCCTCGCCCTGGAAACCACCACATCCCACCCAGGAAAGGGCGCCACAAGTGCCCTGCAGAGGCGAGACACTTCCTCTGAGACCCAACGGGTGCATAATGCATCTCAGGCCCTGAGAAAGGCTCATAAAAATAATTCATGCACGTTGTAAAAATTGGGGGAAAATACCTAAAAGTATACCAAGAATGTAAAAATGACCTATAAACTCAGCACCCTGCGCTTAGCTACAAAGACGGCTCTATTTCTTGATAGTACTTTTTCCACTTTATTTTTTAACTGGGATCATACAGTACTTACATTTTTATATCCTTATCACTTTGTTTCATGTAATAAAAAATGTTTCCAACTTATCCACCCGTCTGCCTTTTAAATAGCTGCCTAGTACTCCAGCCCGGGCCTCCCACAGTCCGCCTCCCCAATCCTGCTGCGGGAAGTGGGGCTTGTGATTGGGACACAGTGAACCTCTCCACTCACAGACCGTCACTGTTTGAACAGACAGTTCTCTGACTTGTCACTTGAGGGAACCCTGACTGACGACGGCCAGTCCGGCTCCCCTGTGGACTTCTCCAAGTCTTTCTGCATTTTTTTCATCATTAACAGTCACATTTTGTCATGTTCGTGGCTACTCCTAGGAAAAGGAACAGAGTGGTCTCGTGTTCGGAGAGCCCCTGCAGGTTGAGCCCCTAGAGTGTCCTAAGCAAGGGCCCTGGGGCTGTGCCCAGACACTGCAGTCCTTGAAAGGACTCCCTTTAGCATAAACTCAGCCAGTAGAGAGCTGGAAGGAAGAAGGAGGTACTCAGTGCTCTGTGAACATCTGAGAGGACCGCCCTCTGGACAATGCATCGGGAGGACTTGGGGATGAGGGTTAACAGACAGGAGGAGGGAACTGAATTTGAAGCAAACACATTCAAATCAGTAGTGTGGCTGGACCCTAGACCCGTCCCCAGGTGGGCCTGCCAGACCCGCAGCACCATGTCTTACCCCACAAAGCAGGGTCACCAAGCACAGTGACAGCAGTCCATGTGGCTTCCTTAAAACACACGAAGAAACCAGAGCAAGTTCTTTCTGCCACAAGAAGAGGCTTTCCCCGACTCAGAGTTTACTAACATATCATCAAAATCAGAGCCCATGCAACTATGGGTTCGTGTTTTCTTTGCCTTGGACAGAAGGGCATTTAAAGAAAACCCAAAAAGGTAATATCTTAGGGATATTTTTTGATATAAGGTCATTATGGGCCCCTAATGCTCCCCTGGAACTCAAGTGCACTCTGGCACCGTCCCCTGGAAAGCAAGGTGGGGGTCTAAGCGTGGCTATGGGACTCTGCCATGCACACTGCAGATCCCGACGGCCAGAGTGGACCCCAGCACTACACACCAAAATGCCTTGGATGTGGTGGCTTTATCAGCTGCCTCTTTGAAAGGGGGCCCCTAAATGGCATGTACCAAATACCCCCTTATGCTGAGTTATCTGTCTTGGGCTGGGAGTGGCTGGAGGGCAGGGCTATGGTCTGAGCCTACCTCACTCCTAATAGCTACTCTGATGCCTGACACAGAACAATCACGGGCTGAATTTTGTTAAGTGGGAGACGCTGAGGACTCTCTTCCTCACCCTTGCTCTACCAGTCTTGGTAACAGAACCGACCGGGCCACGGGTGACACCGGCCACTGACACCAGGCAAACCGAATACATTCCGCTCCTTTCACAAAGCCACACTTGCTGGCCACAGGCCACTTGAATGGCTCTGTACTCTGCTCTTCCCCGACCCACCCCACAGGACAGGAGGGGAGCTCTTCCCTTGAGCTGTGCTGCCACAAGGTCCCGAGCAGGGCTTGGCTGGGTCTCTGGGGCCCCCAGGGGTCTGAGGCCAGAGTGTGCCCCTCTCCACAGCCCAAGAAGCAGTCTTCAGAGGTGACCAAGAGAACACTCAGGGGCCCTCTGCGGTGGACAGACCTGTGTCCACCAGGGAAGAAAAGCTCAGTGTCCCCTCTCCCGGTGCCAGAAGGATGAGGGGCTGGTCTGCGCTGGGGGCAGAGGAGAGGGCCACGTGGAAGGAAGCTGGCTACCCCAGCAGGCGGGAACTGGCAGCCGGGCAGACGCACCCCGTCCATACCTGGAAAGCCATTTGACTTTGTAAGCAATGCCTCGGAAGCAGAAGGCATTACTGTCGCTTTTATAACTAAAACGGATAGGATGCTAAGACGGAGGCCTTAGTGGATAACCCACTTCTCACTTTGGGGCATTCGCTGCTGAACAGACAGAACCAAGGAGAAAAGCCCCATCGTTTGGGAGCAATCCCTGAGCAGCTGGCCCTCATCCCTGTCTCAAGCCCCCGGCCCCCGGGGAGCCCCGAGGAGAGCCCCTTGCTGCTGTGTCGGGAAGGACGCACCCTCCACGTCCCGGAGCCCGGCTCTGCGAGTGCCGCTCTGTGGTCGATCGCTCCCTCTTGGAGAAACTAAAGGAGCGCTTCTGAAGCTTGTCATGATCTGTCACCTCCACAGTTTACTCCCATTGCCTACAAGATCAATACGTCACCGTTCCCCGGCGGCTAACAGTGAGTGGGCACGGCCACGTGGCCCTGCAAAGTCTCCCCAGGAAGAACACATTTCCCACTGCACACTTCGTGCACTTGCAAATCTCACATCTCCAAGCACAGAGACCAAGTACAATCAGGTCAGTCATTTGCCCAACACCGAGTTAAAGAAACCGGGTAACTACATCATCCAGCCGGGATGTTCCCACTCCAGGCAGGAGGCCCGGCTACCACCCGGGCGTACGAGAACAACTAAAAACAGCCGCCCTCCTCAAACGGCATCACCCTTGCCATAACCAAGATCAACAAACTTCACCTATTTCGGGTTTTTTCTTTTTTTCCTTTTTTTTCAATTTCAGAATGCGCAGTGTACCAACAGGGCTGGGATGCATTTCACTCTTGACTGGGTACAGTAAGATTGCTAATCAGGATTACTTGATTCAGTCAACACTGATTTCAATAAAAAGACCCAAAAAATTATCATAAATATAGAGAAAGTGCGGGCGGCGGTGACAGGTGATTAAAATCTCATTCGCTTGGAATCAGCCTGCTTCATGGAGGCAAAGACGGGTCAGTCCCGATTCTGTCGCCGTGATCGTTATCAGTGTGTCGGCAAGTACACCTCTGAGCACGGACATTCACGGGCACAAGAGGAACCACAGAAGGCATCACCGGGGCCCTGCAGGGGTGCAGAGCGACACGGGACAGAGCGCCGGAAGGGGCGCCGAAAACTCAGGCTGACGGCGTTTAGGGCTATTTCCGTGGCGGAGACCGGCCTGCTTACCAGTACAGATGGTATTTGATTACAGAGTCAAAGCAACTCCTTTACACACAAAAGAAGGAGAAAGGGCCCTGAGCCCCTCAGAAGCCACAGAGGGTCAAGCAGGCCTGGTGAGAAAGCGGGGATCCTGTTCCCAGCCCCAACGGAACTCTGCCGGCCCCACTGGGGGAACGTGTGAAGCAGTCTAAGACCCCGATGGCTCAAGGTATTTCCTCTGCTCACATCACCACCCAGACCCCAGTGGGGCCCTACTGTGTCCTCCAGCAGGGTCAGAGCCTTCCGGGAAAGAGCCAGGGTGTGGACAAGGACAGTGCTACGGACAGCTGGGCACCCCCTCTCACCCCTGCCCTGCCGATGTCAACCGCTGGCATGATCTGCCCAGGGGACCCGTAGCAGACTTTCTGACCCAACCCCTCCCCTCCTTCCCTCCCTACTCCACCTCTCCTGCAGCTCCATGGTTCCGGGGAGCACCGTCCCCGGGGTGCAGAGCCCTCTGCTCCTGAGCCCTACCCAGAGCAGGATTACCAGGCTCATGAGGGAAACCATAGGACACCCGGCGGAATCTGCCTTTTAGACAAGCAAGGACTAAAGCTTTTGGATAAGTATATCCCAAATATTGCATGAGATATACTTATCCTAAAACCCTGGCCCTTGCTTGTCTGAAAAGCAGATTGCACCCAGCGTTCTGTGTTTTGCAGGGCAGTCCCAGCCCTGACTGTGAATCACACCCTCCTCTCCAACCACTGTGCCTAAAGGCCCATCTGTCTGTCTGCCTTGTAGCATCACCTCCATCCCTCAAGACCTGAGAGGCCTTCCCGCTCTCCAGGCTGCAACATCCCTTCCTCCTGGGCTCACCAAGGGGCTCAGGGCAGACCCCCGTCCTGTGCTTGGTGCAGGTGCAGCCAAAACGGAGGAGGCCTTGGGTTCCTTGGGGGCACTTGTCCCTTGTCCACAGTAGGTGCTCAGTAAGTCACCAGGGACTCTAACTGAGGCCCCTTGCAGCACGCAAGGCATTCGTGCTTCTTACTGGATCAGGCCCTCCCAGGCGCTCCCTGCTCCTCTCTGGGTAATTGTTTGAGGCTGGCTCATTTGCATACTATTAAGTCGCACACTTAGTGCGGGGCGGGGAGTTTCTAAGGTCACTCCCCCTCGTTTCCCTCCAATTTCCGCCTGTTCCCTCACCAGCTCCTTCTGCTCCTGCTGGGAGAAGCCTGGAGGCTGCGAGCAAGGTGAGTGCTTCCACAGGCGCCAAATCAGCTGACACCACTAGTTCCACACTCGGTTCTTAGTGTCCCTCCTGTGGCCAGACCTGAGGTCAGCAGGATGCACAGCTGGCACCGTGGAGCCTCAGGCCCGCCCTCACAGAAGTCCGAGTTCATTCTGCATGCAAAGCCAGGCCTCTGGAACCTTCTAGAACCTTTTAGAGCCCTCTGGATCTCAGCACATCATGTCCGGATCAGAAGGCATACCATTCTTGCCTTCAATAGCTCCCTGTTTGTGTGCCTGGTGGTGATCTAGTCAGACTGTGGGAGCCCCAGGAATCCCTACTGTCCTCATCAGACAGCCCGACCTAGGGAGCAGGAACAGGAAACAGCACCCAGCGCTGCTTTCTTACAGGGGAGATTCAGGAGGGCTGCCTCGCACTGCCAATACCAGCACCCAGAGTGGAGTCTGCGATGGGCCACCTGAGACCTTCTCGGCCATGCGATGGAGATGATGGGTCACACTGTGCCTGGCGTGGTGTGAGAGGGAGGACCCTGGGCCATCATCCCAGATGCAGGTGAGTCCTTCTGCCTCTCCTATGAACACCAGCCAACAAGAATCTCCTTGAAGGCACAGGAGGGGCCCACACCCATGGGGTTCTGGACCAAGAACAAGCTTCACAACTAAATACAAGGCCAGGAGCTCAAGGGGAAGGGTCAGACACATACCCCCGGTGAGGCTGACATGCTGAAGGCTGGCGGCACCTCCTAAACAGGCCGTGGTGCCTGGCACCAAGTCTTCACAGCCACCATTCCTAGCAAGAGCCCGGCCACGGTAGGTCATCATCAGTGCAGACAAGCCCAGAGACCTGACCCACACACAGAGGGTCACTGTCACAGGGGACTCAGAGGCCTGTCCAGCCCAGACCACAGTCCCCGCTTCACTATGCGAGCCACGGCAAGGGACCACGGGGAGAGAGGAGAGCTCAAGACCCAGGCAGATGATGGGAGAGGCCAAGATCAGCCCTCGGCAGGGCAGGCCCCACAGAACCCCCAAGTGCTCCAGGGGCCCCTCCTCCACCATCCGCCCCCCAGAGGGCAAGGCTTCCTAGAGCCCCACCCCCACACAGCCTGTGCCCAAGGCTGGCTGGATGGCAGGGGCCCCAGGGGCGTTGCAGCACAGTCTCCAACAGCACCGACTGGAGTTACAAACCACAGAACCGTTATGGAATTAAACACGTCGCAGACCTACGACTGCAGCCCCAGCGTATAAAGTCCTCTCCTGCCGCTGAGGCTACACGACAGCCCAAACGGGTCCCCCTCCCTGGAGGCGAGGCCAGGACTTGGCCCAGGTCACCAGCTCACACCAGGTGGGCTCTGCCCACTCTCCCGCCACTGCGCATACCTCCGATCTGTCCCGAGGAGCAGGGAGGGCCAGGAGGCGGCCTCTCTAGTGACGAGGTCTAGAGCTCAGAGCACAGAGCAGCAAGAGAAGGGCGGCCCGGGGTCTAGCTGAGAGCGGGAGGGCACACGTGGGCCGGGGGCAGGGGGGCACTGACGCAGCAAGGTCGGGGGAGCAGACGTCCACAGGAGCAGACGGGACTGGGGGGTGCCCGCTTTGCCAAGGAAATCCCTAACTCTGTAGAAGGTTGTGCCCTGGGACCTGCCAAGTGCTGGGCTGCACGTGGCTAAGCCCCACAGGTGCACGTGGCGGGCTAGGACAGGAGACCTAAGGTCAGCTGCACCAGAGCGCAGACGGGATCCCTGGAAACCAGAGAAGGTGGAACACACCCATGCCTCGGAGCCAGCGGGAGCCCGAACCTGCGCTCGGGATCCCACAGCTCAGAAGTTCTGAGTGGCAAGGAGCTCACAGCCGGGACAGGACGGGGCCTGGAGTCCCAAAGCTGGGGAGAGCCTCGAGTCTGGGCAGCAGGTGGGGTATGTCCCACGGCCTGAACAGTGGAAGGATGAGCGGTTGGGCACCCCAAGGTTCAGAGAAGCTTCCTCCCTGCCCCGGGGAGGCGCCAGGGGATCCGAAGCAGAAGAGGTCAATGGACCCCAGTAAGAAAAATGAGCCTTGTGTCCCATTTCCCGGCTTTCAGACACATCGGCCGTGTTGCAAACCCAGGCTCCCACTTGAGGCCCCTATGCGCCCATCCGCACGGGTGCATGTGTGCCAAGGGGCTCCCCATGAGCTTGGGGCAGCCCACAACTGGGGATGCTGAGGAGGAGAAAGACCACCCATCCCTCACCTTCCGGGGGGCCCTTGGCCTAGTCTGTCCCCGCATGGAATCTGGGTCCCAGGCGGGGTCCAGCAGACACCCCCTCCCTGCACCATGGCCCACCTCCAGGCCAGCCAACAGGAGCCACTTCAAGGAAGCCCCAAGTCCCTCCCCAAAGCCAGCAATCCCCCAGAACGCCATACTGGGCCATTCCTGAAGGATTTCCAGGTGAACCCCTCCTTCCGGCCTCTTTTACCCTCTCAGCCTCTAAAAGGTGAAGCAGGATGAAAAATCACCCCTTTCCTAAATAATGTTGTTTTCTCTTAAGTGGGCACAGGGACCAATTTTGACAAAACATGGGAGTCAGAAGACCTGAAAGCCGCACGAGTTCGTTGCCTTTGCAGCACATACACAGTCTGTCCCCAAATCGGGCAAACTGTGCAGAAGCCCCACATACGCCTCCTCCGGGAAACCCAGGGAGAACCTTTCTACCACTCGGGCATGTTTTCTGCTGGAGGCCGCTCCAAGAGGGTGCCCTGGTGCCCTGCATGTGGCTTTCCCAGGGAAGTCCCCTGGTAAACATCCAGCATTCTCTTCTAGAATGAAAACCCGCGGGTCTGTTTTATTTGAAGTTGGGAGTGAAAAAAGGACATGATGAGACTTTGGACAGGCAGGACAAGCCGGCAGGAGTGCGGCCGCCGGCGGGGGCAAGGGGCCATCCTCAGCAGGGGCCACCTGAGAGGGAGGACTCGTGTCTGGAGGACCAGAGCACTCACACTCGTGAAGCACTTAGAGACCACTGAGTCAGGGAGGAGAAGGCACGATGCTCTCCAGGACCTTCATGGCTCCCAAAACCAATCTGGGGAGGCGGCAGAGCTCTGGGGGGCTGGGGGAAGCAGGGCGCCCCCACGGGCCAGCCTTCTGGATCCCATCACGCTGACAGAGGATGAAGACGTGGGCTCACAGAAGTGGACAGTTGGCATCTGATAACTCAATTATCCCAACTTGATCCTTTCAAAGCCTCCTTGAACCTCTGACCTGTCCCGCACAAACAAGGCCTCTTTGTGTCCCTCTCCTTCACATGGAACATGCCACAGTCACCCCACTGCACAAGATAACGGGACACTCACGGTCACTCCGTTTCTGAAACGACCGTCTCACCCAACCCAAAGGCAGCGCTGACGCCCGGTAATGGCACAGACAGTTTTCTAAAACTGTTCTTTGCCGGAGCAGAGGGGACAGAACAAAGCCACGTTAAAGCCGGCTTCTTGGGGAAGGAGCCAGCGTCTGACTGGCAGCCCCATTGTCCTCCACCACTGTCCCTGCTGCCACTCACCCCTCCCCCTGTTCAGTGGCCTCCCTGTCACTTCACAAGGGACTGACAACATGCTGAGAACTGGTTAAGATCTGAAAACAGGGGCGCCTGGGTGGCTCAGTTGGTTAAGTGACTGCCTTCGGCTCAGGTCATGATCCCAGAGTCCTGCGATGGAGCCCCGCGTCGGGCTCCCAGCTCCACGGGGAGTCGGCTTCTCCCTCTGACCTGCTCCCTCTCACGCTCTCTATCTCTCAAATAAATAAATAAAAATATTTTTTTAATATTTAAAAAATATTTAAAATATTTAAAAATATATATATTTTTTAAATCCTGAAAACAGGTGTGCGTGGGTGGCTCAGTGGGTTAAGCCTCTGCCTTCGGGTCAGGTTATGGTCCCAGCGTCCTGGGATCAAGCCCCACATCGGGCTCTCTGCTCAGCGGGGAGCCTGCTTTCTCCTCTCTCTCTGACTGCCTGTCTACTTGTGATCTCTGTCTGTCAGATAAATAAAATCTTTTAAAAAAAAAAAAAAACCAAAAACAGTAACAGGACTTAAACCTACATTAACAATTCCAGGCTTCATCAGGAGTAGAAATAAGGAGCAAAGACACGGAGCGTCCTCACCACGTTCCCCTTCAAGGCAGGGGAAGCTCCCCGCGCATTAAGTTTCCTGCTCTTTTGTTGTCCTCTCGTTTTGTTTCTGTTTGACCAAATTCAGGGGAAAGTGGTTCACAGGAAACCAGGTCAGCGCCGGCCAACGACAGACGCCGCAGCATTCGCATTCGCTACGAGAGACGCCCGTGACGCCCGCCCTGCACCTCTGCCTTTCCCTCGTCGTGGGGCTTTGGCAGACGGAAGCCCTTCCAGGACTTCTCACCATGAATGGCATCAGAATTCCACGTAGAACTAGAAACCCAAGTGTGTCCGCAGCAAACTCGGGTCACACACAAGCTGACGCCGGACGACGTGTGCATTTCCACAGGGCCGAGGACGGTACCGGCTCCGTCGCCGCACGTGTGCAGAGACCTCTGATGACTGCCCTCTGACGCCTCCATCAGGGCCCGTGGGCGTGGGGTCCTGCATGAGAGGGTCTCCTGTGTCCCGCCCGCCTGCAGCCCCCTCCGGAGGGAACCCCCCGCCACCGGCGCCTCTCCTTGGACGGGGATGCTCTCGGCCAGCAGCACTTCTGAGTGCAGAGCTCCGGATGCATGATAGGAGCCCAAACGCTCAAGTGCGCCCATCGGACCCAAGTCCCCACCCACATGCAGACCCACGCCTCTGTCCACACTAACTCTCCACAGGGACACCGGGGCCACTCTGCGGACACGTGTGCACACATAGGACCGCACGTCGCACACTGCCCTCGCCCTGCTTCGTCTTCCTCGGACCCCAGCCTATGCGGCGTCATCACAAATCCCCTCTGAGGGGGCAGAGCAGGGCCCCCCCAGGTCCTACCAGCAGCTCAGACTCGAGCGCCCCAGGCCGCGAGTGCCACAGGCCTCCCTGGGCTGCAAAGTCAGAGTGCCCTGACGAAAAGGGGCAAATGGATGAAGAGGCCCGGCATTTGGGGTTCAGATCCCTGCCGTACCCCTCCCAGCTGAGCGACCTCAGATAAGCTGCTCAAGGTCCCCGGACCTGAGGGGTTACCATATTACCATATTATCACCATATTACGGTGTCAGAATTGTCACTATGGGGTTGCCGCCCACTCGCTGAGAAGGGGCAGCAGGCGAGGGAGTGAGAGACGCGGCCTCGCCCTGTCCTGCTGGCAACCGGGAAGGTCTTGGAGCCTCCTCCCCAACGAGGGGTGGCCCAGGAAGGACCAAGGTGCACACCCACCCCAGAAACCTATCACCAGGGCCTTCTCTGACACCCACCCCTCACCCCTGCTGGCCTGGGCGCCCAAGGCAGGCCGCAAGCAGCTGCGGGCCTGGGGCCTCGGTCTAGAGCTGCCCCAGGAGGAGCAGGACCATCCACCTGTCAGGAGATAGGCCTGCCCACTCCCTGGAATGTCTCTTGGAAATGGGGTGACAGAGCAGGAAACAGAAACCAGCCGACCTCGATAGGTAGGTCGGGAGGAGAGAAGTCACCACTAAGTTCGGCTGCTGGCAGGCGTCACATGGAGGGAGGAAAGGACCTTGTGGCGGCTTAGTGAGACTTAGCAGGGATCTCAGCTTACGGGGTGGCGGAGGGGGTCAGGACGAGCCAGGCTGGGGCTCCGGGCCCTCGCTCCGCGGCCAGAGGCAGGGCAGCCTCAGAACGTGCGACAGGACCCACGCACACTTTGTTCTGCCTGGGTCGGCACATGCGGGCTGCCAAGCACGGAAGGCCCACGGAAGGAGCCCAGCAGCCTCTCCTGAGGCCCGAGGGGGCCTCGGCTTCTAGAATAGCCACACCCAGGAACCACCGTGCCGGCCCCCAGGCACAGAGGGGAATGGGCTGCGGGAGGGGTTGTTTGGGTCCACAGCCATGGGGCTTTGGGGATGCAGAGCCTGCACCAGGCCTGGGTTTCAGAAAGCAGACACAGGGAGGGACCTCCACGTCCAAAGGGCCATGCAACTCCAGTGGCTGAAGCCATGCCCGGGGCGGAGGGAAGCGAGAGTTAAAGCAGGAGCGGGACCCGGGGGCGGGGGCGGGGGGGGGGGGGTGGCCACCAGCAGGAGCAGCAGTGAGCAGACAGCAGACCTCAGAGCAACCCTGACCTGGGGCAACAGGGTCAGGCTGCCCTGCAGGAGGATTTCTGGATGGGGACAGGGACGGGCCCTGGTAAAGGCACCACGGAGCGGCTCTGCAGAAGTGGAAACTCCCACAGGCTGGGGTGGGGGGGGGGCGGGGGAGGTTGGGAGGGTGGGCAGACCCTGGCTGGGTTATACCCGGGCTGTGCAGAGCGGGGCCCCATCCAGACACAGGGGAGCAGGGAAAGTTCCCGGAGGCAGCTATGCAGGGAGGGAGGCCACTGATGCAAAACCAGCGTCCCAGGCCTGCTCTCAAGACCCTCCAGCCATGAGAGGAACGCCTCACGTCCTTAGAGCCTGGCCCCACAGTCAGGGCACCGAGACCTGTCCAGCTTCCAGCTGCTAACGATGGTTTCTGACTCACGGATGGCTTTTCGTTCACAACAACTTTTAGGAGGATAAACCTGTGGTGGTATTTGGAGGGGGGGATCTACACCTCTGCGGATGGTCAGTGATTTTAAGAACGGCCCCCCAACGGGGAACACAGCGACTGGGATGGCCAGGCCTCTTCTTCAGCCCCACGGGTCTCTGCCCCAGGATAACAATCTAAGACGCACAAATATAAGGCCTCCGAAATCACAGAAACAGGAAAGGCATTCATTTATCACTGGTCCCGGTGGGAAATGCTGTAGTTAGGTAAATTCCAAACAAAACAAAACACATCTCATTGGCTACCGCATCCCTTCCAGAGCTCCCAACCGTAAGGATGCCCCACAGAACGCAGGACAGCAGCCAGGAGTTCCAGAACCCACAGGTCAAGTCAACCTGCAAAGCAGGTAATTCAGGCCCTGGGGGCATTGGGAGAAATGAGGAGCCCTGGAGAGATGGCATCACTGCTTTATTGTTGTTGTTGTTGTTTAATTAAACTTAGAGAGACACACAGATCACAGGTAGGCAGAGAGGCAGAGAGTGGGGGGAGGAAGCAGACTCCCCGCTGAGCGGAGAGCCCGATGTGGGGCTCGATCCCAGGACCCCAGGATCATGACCTGAGCTGGAGGCAGAGGCTTAACCCACTGAGCCCCTCAGGTGTCCCGGCATCACTGGTTTTGGAAGTGTGTAAAAATAACATTTACTTCTTCTAAACAATGCCTGACTGTTGACAAAGTTAATGACTGCATTGGAATACTTCTCCAGTAAGATCTCATTTTTAAATGAAATCAATGAAACACTGTATTAAATATTTACAAACAACTCTCCTCCCAAACAAATTTAAATGGGTGGGGGGTCAGGGGAGCGTGTTTTTGTGCGGAAAGCTCAGGTAACAGGCTTTCGTCCTGAAACCCACTACCCTCATGCTCCACGGACGCCAGACCACACTGCAACGTTAAGTCAGGGGACTTTAGTGCAAGACACAGTCTAACTCAAGGTACTTACTTATTTAGTGCTTTCTAATGGAGATTCTCCTCCAGATCCCTACAGGAAGGTTGCAGACAGGACAGATTCCAGACTCCATGATTCTCAACCGCTCGGCCTGCAGGACGGAGGCGGCGGTGTGACCCCTCCCCCACCCAGCTGCTCAGAAAGCCGAGTCTTTCTTGCACACAAACAAGGCCAGCCCGGGTGTCCACACCGCCAGGCGGCCCCTTCATTACAGCAAGGCCTGACCCGCATTGCTAGTCGGAGGGGAATCCAGCGGCTCTCCACAGACAAATAAACAGCAAATACTTCCAGGGGACAGCCTTGTAGAACTGATTCCTTAATCAACAGTTAAAGAAGCAAATTGGATTTGCTCTATCACAAAAAAAATTAATCCCAGATTGTCGTTTTTGTCTTAAGTACAAGAAGGTTGTCTTATAGGCTTGGTTGGATAATTTCATTTTAAAAGTATCTCTAAAATTTGACATCCCTTGGGATTTGTGGTTTTCCCCATCATTATATAACTGTAAACTTCTGGATGTTAGAGATTGGATAATTTCTTTCAGCTGGACCTGGCCTCCAGTGCACTTGGACGCAAAAGATGAGCCCCAAACGCCCGCCAGCGTTACCAGTCGGGCTCAGGAACGAGACGGGTCCCTAGCATCCACACCGAAAGTTTCGGCGGGCAAGACGTCTCTTGTTTCTTTTCCTTACTACATTTTCTTCTCCCTCTGCCATTAGTTAAAAGAACTGTCAGGAATTCCTCCGACAGGCTGCGTCTACTCTAGCTAGTAACAACAAAACAGAAACCAAGTCTCTTTAAGGCTTTTGGGTTCGATCCCGTGGAGCAGTATTTCCGTCTGTGCTCTCTGGAACCATATGCTCACACGACATTATGGAGGGAAGCTGGCCTTCAGCACACAACAGTCGTGGGCTCACAGACCAGCCGAAACCGTAAAACGCTCAGTAAAACCAGCGGCATGCAAAATGCGGCGTGTGTTTCCACGGGTGAAATATTCCCCCAGACTCTCCCGCCCCGCGCGTGATTTCTGAGTTGATTAACATCGCACCTCTAGTGTTATGTTATTATGGCTTTTA
>NC_081293.1:2660000-2667500 GCF_030435805.1 Mustela lutreola | reverse complement strand
CACCTCTGGATGGGGAACCTGGCCGTTTATTAACTTGCATAGCTCATTTATTTGTTCAAAGTAATGATCTTTGGGAAAAGGGCTGTTATATTTAGAACCTGCTTGTCAAATTTAATAAATGATAGTTATTGCCATTTTTTCCCCTGAAAGCACTTTCCCAGATCCTTCTCACCTTCCCTGGGGTCCCCGCCGGCCAAGGACCGATGGGCAGCCGCAACTCGGTAACTGATGGCTGCTGCCCGGTGGCCGGATCAGGCCGATGACCTCGGACGGTGGGGATGAGCATCACGTCTAATCCAATCCCCCACTTATTTCCTGACCCAATCTTCCTGATGTCAGAGGACGAATCGCTTCATTGAGAAAATGGAAATGGACGGGGGAGCTCCCTTTGGCAGCGATTCCAATAACCAAATATCAGGATGGAGAGACAGGAGAGAGTCTGCTGGGGACCAGCCCACCCCGCGCACTGATCTGATTTACAAACCTCTCCTAATGCGAACCAAATGCTCTGGGTGTGAATTCATACTTAGCCATAAAACCCTTTCGTTGCTCTGTCTCATATTAAATACCACATATAACTCTCAGCAGGTTTTATGCTGTGTTTCACTGTCAGCAATGGCTAAAGCTGGCCTAACATTTTGTTTGGCAATTAGGAAAATTTGTAGTTTAATTTATTAAACCAAAAAAGCCAACAACTATGCTGAATGCCGAATTCATGCCATTTTTAGGCCACAGTGTAGTACACTTGCCTTCCAATAATTTAATCATTCTCCTTCTATGGCCTATGCTATTTAAATAACCCAAAGAAGTATTACTTGGGTGGAGAGAGAACCCTGATAATAAGCAAAATGGAGTCATACCACTTAAACAAATTCTTGGTAAAAGGTTTGCATTTCTTTGCAAAGGAGCCGACTGCTTTAAAAAAAAAAAAAAAAAAAAATGAGGAGCTCCAGTGGCGCAATCGGTTAGCGCACAGTACTTATTTCTAAATAAATAAATAAATAAATAAATAATGGGCAGGGCATGTAAATTTCTAAAATCCAGGAGAAACCCAGACAGTATCCAAAGATCCAAACAGCATGTCACTGTGTGCAGTGATAAGCGCACAAGTAAGGGAGTTTATTACAAAAACACAAAGACATTAAATGAAAGGGAAAATATCATTCAGAAACCTTTAAAAAAGGGAAAAAAATAGAAATTCCAAATATATTATCCGTGGCTATAAAGCCACAAAAATACACAGAAGTTCTTAAATGTGGACTTGTAAGTGAAAGAAACTAATCTGAGAAGGCTACGTTGTGTAGGATCCCAAATATATGCCGTTCTGGAAAGGAAATCTATGGAGACAGGAGAAAGCGGAGTATTGGTCAGGGGCGATGGGTGCGGAGACACGAACAGTGGACTGATACACAATATGACATGGACTGTGGATTTGTTTTATGTACCACGTATCAGTGTTGGTCCATCGATTTGTAACAATGTGCCCACTCGCACAAGACCTTACCAAAAGGGACTGTGGCAACTTTGTACTTCCTGTTCCTGTTTCTATAAACCTTGAACTGCTCTAAAAATATACAGTCTAGGGGCCCCTGGCTGGCTCAGTCAGCAGAGCATGGGACTCCGGACAGGGTTGTGAGTTCGAGCCCCACACTGGGCCTACTTTAAAAAAAAAAAAAATCTATTGATTTTTCTAAAAAGCAGCCTCCGACCATCTTGGAATCTATCTCAGATGCAGAGGAAGGATGTGCCAAGTTGGGGTGGTTGTCTCTGGTGTGGGTGTGGAATCTGTGGCCCCGCTCCCTGACCACCCGTGCCACGGCATCAGTTTATACCTCAGCGTCTTTCTTCCTCACCGACCATGGGATGTCACTTACAGAGCTGGATGGCTCGGTGACGCTGAGCCATGACACGAGGGAAGGACAGCTGTGTGGAAATTGGCCAGAAAAGGGTTTAGGTACCTATAGACCATACCCCTGGCACCGAAGGTCTTAGAAGACTTAGGAGATTGTCAGGAAGAAGCATCCCTGACCACTCCCCAATGCCACGTTGGTTTTGCTAGGTGTTATTTGAAATAAAAGGGGCACCTTCCCTAACGGGCCAACCCCGCCCAGAGTTGGTGGGACCTGACCGCCCCGGACCCAGACACACCCCTGTGCCGCACATAGGTCACCCTCCGAAGGCCCCATACCAGGGGGGGCCTCCAGACCCCTTTTTCAGGGACTTCATCACATCCAGATTGGCCACTCCTGCGAAGGCTTTCCATTTCTGTGAAAACGGACATCCAGGTGGGAGGCTGTGCAGCCTTTACCGGGACGGTGGGCCTCAGGTCAAGGCTGGTCTTGCCCCTTCTGGAATCTCATCATGAGAAGGGCAAATGTTTTCAGGGCCTTCAACACCGCCCAAGTTTCGTCTTGTTTTAACAGGGCACCCTGCCCCCAACTGCTTTCTGCTGAGAGACAGGGAAAAGGAAAAATATAGGCGAGGAGGGAGGAGGGGCGGGGGAGGGGGAGGGGGAGGGAGAAGAGGGGGGAGGGGGAGGCGGAGGCAGGGGCGCGGCTGGAGCTGCCTGTCTGGGCGAAGCTCGGCCTCCTCCCCAGATGTGTGAGCGGCTCCCTCCACACCCAGCAGAGACAAGCTGGAGCCGACTCCTTCCGTCCGTGGGGCCTGGGCTCTGCGTCCTACAACAACACCAACTCGAGCCCTTCCTTTCCGCACATGTTAAACTCATTTCCTAGTGAATTACTGGGGCCGCGCGGCGCTGCTGCCTTCGGATGCCACGAGGGCGTCCGCGGCTCCCCCCGCACCGGCCCCCGCCGCCCCCCGTGCATGCGGAGTGTTCTCTAGCGGAGAAACTTCCAGCGAAGGAATTAGAGGGATATTTTTCATGTGTTTTGTTTTGAAAGGGAAAGGGAAATGAGAGATTCGAAAACCAACCAAAGTAAGAGTTTCCCGGCAGCAGCTTCCACGGTGCTCTCCACCGGACTGGTGGCAAATTTATAGCATTTATTCACTCAGAGATAGGACAGACTGTTTTCTGAATAAATAGTTTAGAAAACAGTTTCTCCTGAAGCGCCTGCGATTTAATGAACCCTGGTTACCCCCAAAACTAAGAAGCTTATAAAATGCAACCCAAAAAACCCACAAAAAAAAAAAAAACCCTTAACACATAAAATGCCTCTGCTTATTTCTTTCAATTAGAGCCATATTTTTTTATTTTAAAGCATTAATAATACCAGCATAATGTCTCATTATGTGGACTTTCGACCACAAACATTTTTGGGAGATTTGCTACGAAGATAAACAAACAAGAGGAGCTTGTGTTCTGGCCGGCTAACCGGAGTGCATGGTTTTCATTTTCTCCGAGTCTAAGCCCCAGAAGCCAGGCCAAGCGCAGGCTTAAGCTCCCTGAGTTTTCACTTCCTGTACCCCTACTTGTCAGTCACTTCCTGTCTGCCACGACAATTTCCATCATGAGTGCGTGGGGTTTTTATCTCCTCCACCGCGCCTCCCCACGCCACTGTCGGTTTGAATTCCGGTAAATTATTCACCATCGCTGAAAAGTAGCCGAAAGCACAGCGTCGATGCGAGCCACCGACATGCAGCGAGGACCAGCGTCCTCCGGTTTGTCTCCTAAACGCTCTGATGAGGCCAGCGCCTCCTGCTTTCTTCAGCGGCACGAGAAGGCCTCTGGCCAGCCCCAATTATCTCCTGGTGCACAGAGAGTAATTATTTGCTTCCTGTAAGCATGCGTAACAGAACCCCGAGTTTGGACGGCTTTCCATAAGGTAATCCAATTCATCCAAGCCATCCTAACACAATTACAGGCACTGGCAATATCTTTGCTTTTCACCTGATAAGGCTGCCGCAGAGGCGCGGGATGGCTTGCGTCAACATACCTCGTGGAGTATAGCTTCTGACAGCCCTGCCTGCAGCCCCTCCCCTCCGCCCCCTGCATTTTCATGCCCGGCCTGCTGCCCTCGGCTCCGGGCTTACAGCGGCAGCCGGGAGGAGGCCTCTCCCTTGCACAGGAGGAGGAGAATCGGAGTTGTTTGAGAGCCTTGCGGAAGTCATTACGGGTGTGTGGCTTGTTGTAAAACCCAGCCTTTGCCGGCCTTGGCCAGGGAGTCCTTACCCAGGCCAGGCAGCCATAAATCTCTGCAGGGCTCCCGGCCCCAACCAGAGGCGCGGGCCCTGGGCCTGGTGGCGGCCCTGAACCGCGGTGGCAGCCGGCTGCCCTCCCCGTGGCACGCGGTGGCAGTGAGCACGCGGGCTTAGCGTGTATGACGGAGAGCCGCGAGTTCTGGGGCTCCCAGGGAGGGAAACACACAAAGTGGGATCTGTTTCTGGTGTCCCCCTATTTAAGTGAAAGCCTGTCATTGTGACTCAGTAATGTAGTGCTTCCTCTCCTGTTTATTTTCAGAAGTTTATGAAAAAAAAATTTTTTTTTAAGGCTGAATGAGCACGGTGAACTTTTTGCCTCTCCCCACCGGCGTGCCAGGGCATAAAACAGCCATTCACACCTGAGTGTGCGAAGCCAGATGGGGCTGGTGCCAGGCAGAGTCAGACTCTTTGTAGCCACATCCATTCATCCAAAGTGTGCCTTCGTATTGCCAAATTCTAGCCAGTATCTGCCCTTCACTCAAGTCCCAGTGCATTAAAACAGCCCCTGAGCCGAACTGTGTCTCAGACGCACAGCCAGCGTGGAGAGAAAGGCTCCAGGACCTGCAGGCCTATTCGCTGATAATTATATTCACATCTTGAAGAGAACCGAGAAGGAAAAATTAACACCAAACTGTACTGTTTTCATCGCGTTATGCAGATGAAATGACACGTTGTCGTTTAAGAAGTTAATAAACAGTCTCCGTTTTGCAGGTTCTCCAAATGCTACTGAATAGAAAACCCTGGGTCCCTAAATGATGTGTAATTAAAATTATTTTTAAAATCCTCCTTGACAGGCCGGGGCTTAGCCAAAATGTAAATGACATTAAAGAAGACAATGAATTTAATTTTATTTAATGTCCCTTTTTGCAGATCCTCATTTACATAGCATTTTTAACAAAAGCGTTGACCTTATAAATGCTGGCATTTGTACAGCTCCCTCGGAGCTGGATTTAATCACGCTCGTGCAAAGCCGGGAGGGAGGAAGCTTTAAGTTCTCTGCTTGGAGACGGAGTAGGAATAAAAACAGTGGGACTGGTCAAATGTTTATCCTCCCCGCTTCTGAAAACAACCTGACAAGAAGATGTAAGGGCTGGGGAATAGCCCAGTGCTGTTTGTAAGGCTTGGTAATAATCATACATAATCGTTTGGAAATATAGCTAATAAAAAATATAATGAGTGTTCAGCAAAATCGGCATTAGGCCCAAATTACATGATATTAATACTTGAACAGGTGCAGAAAGGCGCTTTAAATGAGGTAAATGAATAAAATGTCCCAGAGCACAACTGTGTGTGCTGACAAAAAGTCAATGCCATGAATAATTCAGTGAGGAGGACTGCCAGCAAAGGTCGGCTCTCTTTGACCTTTGTGACAGGAAGTGAAAGGAAACACTGTTGACTAAAAAAAAAAGAAGAAGAAGAAGAAGAAGAAGAAGAAGAAGAAGAAGAAGAAAGAAAGAAAGAAAGGGGAGAAAAAGAAAGAAAGAAAATATCCAATCGGTCTTCAGCTCCCCTTCTGCAATCACTTTAAAGGTGTAAACTTAAAAAGCGCAAATGAATCAAAGTGAGGCTTTGGAGGGGGGGCGGGGTGGGTTCGAGTTAAAATGGTTGGTAGTTAGCACATCTGACTAAGGACAATGTGAAATCGCAGACAATGAAAGGTTAAGTAAATAATATTTTTCTACAACCCCATGTCAATGATGTATAAAAATCTGAGGTCAGCTGAAAAGTATTTTCAGAGCCCACAGGGTTGAAATTTTGTAACAGCTGTTAAATATGACCAAACTCCCACCCCCCCAAACTAGAGCTATTCCAAACTCTGTATGAGAGAAAATGGGATAAACAGATGTCTGGCTTCCAGACAGGAAAGTAGGACAGACTCGGAATGATAAGTCTCCCAAACTCTATAGACCAATGCCAGATTTATTGGGGAGGGGGCACTGCCTGCCGCAGCGGTGCCAGCAAGCAGGACGCCGGAGACGGTGCCATCTGGAACCGCCCCGCCGCGCACGCTCCCGGCACCGGGCGGGCACACGGTGTGCGACCCGGCCTGCTTGGACGGTCACGGCACCCGGGCTCCCGCCGCCTCGCAGGTTGCAACAGTTGGACCGTGCGCCTCCCGTCCGCGTGGGCCAGGCAAGGAAGGGAGGTGAGAGCATGGACCTTCCCGGGCACTTCCAGAAGGCCTCAGGGAGCACACCAGGCTGGCACAGGAGGAGGACGAGAGCCAAAGTGTGGTTCTGGTTTAGCAGCTACACCGACATCCTGTAATCATTTACAGCCCTTGGAATGTACGGGTGAAACAAGAGAGATTTATCTGTTCATAGTTGGGATATGCGGACAATGGGTGTTCCTAATGAAGACCATCTGCTTTTGTGTTTTCCCAGAAAACATTATTCCATGAGGACAATGATACGCCCATCCCTTTCAGGAATACCGTAAAAAATTACGCATACATATGCAGATGCGCACACACACAGATATACATACATGTGGGGGTGTGTGCCTGGGTGTGTGCACACACTCACTCACACACACACCCACACACACACACCCTTCCCCTCCTTGCATCTGGCTCTCCACAGGTCCCTGCAACGCACCAGAGATGCTCTCTCCCGTAGTTCCTCTTTATGGACCACGCTTTTTACTTTACAATGTTACGTTTCCCCTTTCCTTTACCCCCATAAGTTGTTACATTATCTTACATAAACTCCAGTGTAATTATATTTGTGGAGCTATAAAAAATGGTTTCTCTGGCATTGTTTTATGAGGAAGAAAACAGTTAACGTAAGTGAAACCCTCGCAATAAATTAAAAGGGTTCGGTTATGCTTTCCCCCTCTTTTTGACTCTGAAGGGTTTTCTGTGTTGTTCATGAGTATTTAATGCTTCTGAAAGATAACTAAATTGTGTAATTAATTGATTTAAGGCATCAGAGTCTATAGAATGTGATTTCCCTGCCAGAGCGGGAAGCTTACTCCTCTGTTCTCATAACACAGAAAAGCAGTCTCGGCGTGCCGGAAAAGGCTCAGTGTGGGTTAGAACAAATGTGGGCCCATTGATCTCAATTCAGGTTGGAATTATTGGTTTATATCCTCAGGACAAATATGCCTTATCTGGTCAGAACCTGCTAAATGTATCCAAAGGCCACAAGGAGCTGGCGAAGCACATTGTATATAATTCTTTTTTAAGCCAACTAACCAAGTGATGACATTGCTGATGGGGACCTGTAGACTGACTCACCAACCTGATGGGGTATTTTATCCTGCAATACTCAAGAGGGAACGCAGGCTAGAAACTCAACATAAGCAACTAATTTTAGGAGGCAACACACACCCCACAGA
>NC_081293.1:0-5000 GCF_030435805.1 Mustela lutreola | reverse complement strand
TTAGGGTTAGGGTTAGGGTTAGGGTTAGGGTTAGGGTTAGGGTTAGGGTTAGGGTTAGGGTTAGGGTTAGGGTTAGGGTTAGGGTTAGGGTTAGGGTGGTAGGGTTAGGGTTAGGGTTAGGGTTAGGGTTAGGGTTAGGGTTAGGGTTAGGGTTAGGGTTAGGGTTAGGGTTAGGGTTAGGGTTAGGGTTAGGGTTAGGGTTAGGGTTAGGGTTAGGGTTAGGGTTAGGGTTAGGGTTAGGGTTAGGGTTAGGGTTAGGGTTAGGGTTAGGGTTAGGGTTAGGGTTAGGGTTAGGGTTAGGGTTAGGGTTAGGGTTAGGGTTAGGGTTAGGGTTAGGTTAGGGTTAGGGTTAGGGTTAGGGTTAGGGTTAGGGTTAGGGTTAGGGTTAGGGTTAGGGTTAGGGTTAGGGTTAGGGTTAGGGTTAGGGTTAGGGTTAGGGTTAGGGTTAGGGTTAGGGTTAGGTTAGGGTTAGGGTTAGGGTTAGGGTTAGGGTTAGGGTTAGGGTTAGGGTTAGGGTTAGGGTTAGGGTTAGGGTTAGGGTTAGGGTTAGGGTTAGGGTTAGGGTTAGGGTTAGGGTTAGGGTTAGGGTTAGGGTTAGGTTAGGGTTAGGGTTAGGGTTAGGGTTAGGGTTAGGGTTAGGGTTAGGGTTAGGGTTAGGGTTAGGGTTAGGGTTAGGGTTAGGGTTAGGGTTAGGGTTAGGGTTAGGGTTAGGGTTAGGGTTAGGGTTAGGGTTAGGGTTAGGGTTAGGGTTAGGGTTAGGGTTAGGGTTAGGGTTAGGGTTAGGGTTAGGGTTAGGGTTAGGGTTAGGTTAGGGTTAGGGTTAGGGTTAGGGTTAGGGTTAGGGTTAGGGTTAGGGTTAGGGTTAGGGTTAGGGTTAGGGTTAGGGTTAGGGTTAGGGTTAGGGTTAGGGTTAGGGTTAGGGTTAGGGTTAGGGTTAGGGTTAGGGTTAGGGTTAGGGTTAGGGTTAGGGTTAGGGTTAGGGTTAGGGTTAGGGTTAGGGTTAGGGTTAGGGTTAGGTTAGGGTTAGGGTTAGGGTTAGGGTTAGGGTTAGGGTTAGGGTTAGGGTTAGGGTTAGGGTTAGGGTTAGGGTTAGGGTTAGGGTTAGGGTTAGGGTTAGGGTTAGGGTTAGGGTTAGGGTTAGGGTTAGGGTTAGGGTTAGGTTAGGGTTAGGGTTAGGGTTAGGGTTAGGGTTAGGGTTAGGGTTAGGGTTAGGGTTAGGGTTAGGGTTAGGGTTAGGGTTAGGGTTAGGGTTAGGGTTAGGGTTAGGGTTAGGGTTAGGGTTAGGGTTAGGGTTAGGGTTAGGGTTAGGGTTAGGGTTAGGGTTAGGGTTAGGGTTAGGGTTAGGGTTAGGGTTAGGGTTAGGGTTAGGGTTAGGGTTAGGGTTAGGGTTAGGGTTAGGGTTAGGTTAGGGTTAGGGTTAGGGTTAGGGTTAGGGTTAGGGTTAGGTTAGGGTTAGGGTTAGGGTTAGGGTTAGGGTTAGGGTTAGGGTTAGGGTTAGGGTTAGGGTTAGGGGTTAGGGTTAGGGTTAGGGTTAGGGTTAGGGTTAGGGTTAGGGTTAGGGTTAGGGTTAGGGTTAGGGTTAGGGTTAGGGTTAGGGTTAGGGTTAGGGTTAGGGTTAGGGTTAGGGTTAGGGTTAGGGTTAGGGTTAGGGTTAGGGTTAGGGTTAGGGTTAGGGTTAGGGTTAGGGTTAGGGTTAGGGTTAGGGTTAGGGTTAGGGTTAGGGTTAGGGTTAGGGTTAGGTTAGGGTTAGGGTTAGGGTTAGGGTTAGGGTTAGGGTTAGGGTTAGGGTTAGGGTTAGGGTTAGGGTTAGGGTTAGGGTTAGGGTTAGGGTTAGGGTTAGGGTTAGGGTTAGGGTTAGGGTTAGGGTTAGGGTTAGGGTTAGGGTTAGGGTTAGGGTTAGGGTTAGGGTTAGGGTTAGGGTTAGGGTTAGGGTTAGGGTTAGGGTTAGGGTTAGGGTTAGGGTTAGGGTTAGGGTTAGGGTTAGGGTTAGGGTTAGGGTTAGGGTTAGGGTTAGGGTTAGGGTTAGGGTTAGGGTTAGGGTTAGGGTTAGGGTTAGGGTTAGGGTTAGGGTTAGGGTTAGGGTTAGGGTTAGGGTTAGGTTAGGGTTAGGGTTAGGGTTAGGGTTAGGGTTAGGGTTAGGGTTAGGGTTAGGGTTAGGGTTAGGGTTAGGGTTAGGGTTAGGGTTAGGGTTAGGTTAGGGTTAGGGTTAGGGTTAGGGTTAGGGTTAGGGTTAGGGTTAGGGTTAGGGTAGGGTTAGGGTTAGGGTTAGGGTTAGGTTAGGGTTAGGGTTAGGGTTAGGGTTAGGGTTAGGGTTAGGGTTAGGGTTAGGGTTAGGGTTAGGTTAGGGTTAGGGTTAGGGTTAGGGTTAGGGTTAGGGTTAGGGTTAGGGTTAGGGTTAGGGTTAGGGTTAGGGTTAGGGTTAGGGTTAGGGTTAGGGTTAGGGTTAGGG
The DNA here is from genome assembly GCF_030435805.1 of Mustela lutreola. Classification (NCBI taxonomy): domain Eukaryota; kingdom Metazoa; phylum Chordata; class Mammalia; order Carnivora; family Mustelidae; genus Mustela; species Mustela lutreola. The sequence goes on along the minus strand of NC_081293.1, from coordinate 2,551 downwards.
TTAGGGTTAGGGTTAGGGTTAGGGTTAGGGTTAGGGTTAGGGTTAGGTTAGGGTTAGGGTTAGGGTTAGGGTTAGGGTTAGGGTTAGGGTTAGGGTTAGGGTTAGGGTTAGGGTTAGGGTTAGGGTTAGGGTAGGGTTAGGGTTAGGGTTAGGTTAGGGTTAGGGTTAGGGTTAGGGTTAGGGTTAGGGTTAGGGTTAGGGTTAGGGTTAGGGTTAGGGTTAGGGTTAGGGTTAGGGTTAGGGTTAGGGTTAGGGTTAGGGTTAGGGTTAGGGGTTAGGGTTAGGGTTAGGGTTAGGGTTAGGGTTAGGGTTAGGGTTAGGGTTAGGGTTAGGTTAGGGTTAGGGTTAGGGTTAGGGTTAGGGTTAGGGTTAGGGTTAGGGTTAGGGTTAGGGTTAGGGTTAGGGTTAGGGTTAGGGTTAGGGTTAGGGTTAGGGTTAGGGTTAGGGTTAGGGTTAGGGTTAGGGTTAGGGTTAGGGTTAGGGTTAGGGTTAGGGTTAGGGTTAGGGTTAGGGTTAGGGTTAGGGTTAGGGTTAGGGTTAGGTTAGGGTTAGGGTTAGGGTTAGGGTTAGGGTTAGGGTTAGGGTTAGGGTTAGGTTAGGGTTAGGGTTAGGGTAGGGTTAGGGTTAGGGTTAGGGTTAGGGTTAGGGTTAGGGTTAGGGTTAGGGTTAGGTTAGGGTTAGGGTTAGGTTAGGGTTAGGGTTAGGGTTAGGGTTAGGGTTAGGGTTAGGGTTAGGGTTAGGGTTAGGGTTAGGGTTAGGGTTAGGGTTAGGGTTAGGGTTAGGGTTAGGGTTAGGGTTAGGGTTAGGGTTAGGGTTAGGGTTAGGGTTAGGGTTAGGGTTAGGGTTAGGGTTAGGGTAGGTTAGGGTTAGGGTTAGGGTTAGGGTTAGGGTTAGGGTTAGGGTTGGTAGGGTTAGGTTAGGGTTAGGGGTTAGGGTTAGGGTTAGGGTTAGGGTTAGGTTAGGGTTAGGGTTAGGGTTAGGGTTAGGGTTAGGGTTAGGGTTAGGGTTAGGGTTAGGGTTAGGGTTAGGGTTAGGGTTAGGGTTAGGGTTAGGGTTAGGGTTAGGGTTAGGGTTAGGGTTAGGGTTAGGGTTAGGGTTAGGGTTAGGGTTAGGGTTAGGGTTAGGGTTAGGGTTAGGGTTAGGGTTAGGGTTAGGGTTAGGGTTAGGGTTAGGGTTAGGGTTAGGGTTAGGGTTAGGGTTAGGGTTAGGGTTAGGGTTAGGGTTAGGGTTAGGGTTAGGGTTAGGGTTAGGGTTAGGGTTAGGGTTAGGGTTAGGGTTAGGTTAGGGTTAGGGTTAGGGTTAGGGTTAGGGTTAGGGTTAGGGTTAGGGTTAGGGTTAGGGTTAGGGTTGGTAGGGGGGTTAGGGGGGGGTTAGGGTTAGGGTTAGGGTTAGGGTTAGGGTTAGGGTTAGGGTTAGGGTTAGGGTTAGGGTTAGGGTTAGGGTTAGGGTTAGGGTTAGGGTTAGGGTTAGGGTTAGGGTTAGGGTTAGGGTTAGGGTTAGGGTTAGGGTTAGGGTTAGGGTTAGGGTTAGGGTTAGGGTTAGGGTTAGGGTTAGGGTTAGGGTTAGGGTTAGGGTTAGGGTTAGGGTTAGGGTTAGGTTAGGGTTAGGGTTAGGGTTAGGTTAGGGTTAGGGTTAGGGTTAGGGTTAGGGTTAGGGTTAGGGTTAGGGTTAGGGTTAGGGTTAGGGTTAGGGTTAGGGTTAGGGTTAGGGTTAGGGTTAGGGTTAGGGTTAGGGTTAGGGGTTAGGGTTAGGGTTAGGGTTAGGGTTAGGGTTAGGGTTAGGGTTAGGGTTAGGGTTAGGGTTAGGGTTAGGGTTAGGGTTAGGGTTAGGGTTAGGGTTAGGGTTAGGGTTAGGGTTAGGGTTAGGGTTAGGGTTAGGGTTAGGGTTAGGGTTAGGGTTAGGGTTAGGGTTAGGGTTAGGGTTAGGGTTAGGGTTAGGGTTAGGGTTAGGGTTAGGGTTAGGGTTAGGGTTAGGGTTAGGGTTAGGGTTAGGGTTAGGGTTAGGGTTAGGGTTAGGTTAGGGTTAGGGTTAGGGTTAGGGTTAGGGTTAGGGTTAGGGTTAGGGTTAGGGTTAGGGTTAGGGTTAGGGTTAGGGTTAGGGTTAGGGTTAGGGTTAGGGTTAGGGTTAGGGTTAGGGTTAGGGTTAGGGTTAGGGTTAGGGTTAGGGTTAGGGTTAGGGTTAGGGTTAGGGTTAGGGTTAGGGTTAGGGTTAGGGTTAGGGTTAGGGTTAGGGTTAGGGTTAGGGTTAGGGTTAGGGTTAGGGTTAGGGTTAGGGTTAGGGTTAGGTTAGGTTAGGGTAGGGTTAGGGTTAGGGTTAGGGTTAGGGTTAGGGTTAGGGTTAGGTGGTTAGGGTTAGGGTTAGGGTTAGGGTTAGGGTTAGGGTTAGGGTTAGGGGTTAGGGTTAGGGTTAGGGTTAGGGTTAGGGTTAGGGTTAGGGTTAGGGTTAGGGTTAGGGGTTAGGGTTAGGGTTAGGGTTAGGGTTAGGGTTAGGGTTAGGGTTAGGGTTAGGGTTAGGGTTAGGGTTAGGGTAGGTTAGGGTTAGGGTTAGGGTA